>NW_026111520.1:75000-375000 GCF_024679095.1 Eriocheir sinensis
ATATCAACAAACTCACAAATATCAGCTCACAAACTCACAAATATCAGCTCACAAACTCACAAATATCAGCTCACAAACTCACAAATATCAACAAACTCACAAATATCAGCTCACAAACTCACAAATATCAGCTCACAAACTCACAAATATCAGCTCACAAACTCACAAATATCAGCTCACAAACTCAAAAATATCAACAAACTCACAAATTCACAAACTCACAAATATCAACCCACAAACTCACAAATATCAACCCACAAACTCACAAATATAAACTCACAAACTCACAAACTCACAAATATCAACTCACAAACTCACAAATATCAACTCACAAACTCACAAATATAAACTCACAAACTCACAAACTCACAAATATCAACAAACTCACAAACTCACAAACTCACAAATATCAACTCACAAACTCACAAACTCACAAATATCAACTCACAAACTCACAAACTCACAAATATCAACTCACAAACTCACAAATATAAACTCACAAACTCACAAACTCACAAACTCACAAATATCAACAAACTCACAAACTCACAAATATCAACTCACAAACTCACAAATATAAACTCTCAAACTCACAAATATCAACTCACAAACTCACAAATATCAACTCACAAACTCACAAATATCAACTCACAAACTCACAAATATCAACTCACAAACTCACAAACTCACAAATATCAACAAACTCACAAACTCACAAATATCAAGCCACACACCTTTAGGGCAACGTACCACACCAGATCCTAATGACTCTGCAATCTTTCCTCGCCTTTAATATTTATTTTTAGTTGATGGATACTCAATTTACCTTTTTTCATTTGTTTATCATTTCCCTTCCATTTGCCAACCTTTTTTTTTCTCCTTACTCTATTGTCACTTATTTTTTTTTTTTTTTATCTTTGTCGGTTCGTCGAGAGGATTCTCTTTGAGTCTGTATCAAAACTTTTCCCCCGTGATGCCCTTTATTAATGGCTTTCAATAATAATAAAGTACTTATTTCTCTGTTTGCCCACTCCTCTGTACTCTATTCAGGAGCAGTAAGTAGCGTGCTTTTTTTTTTCATTATTGCTTTTTTTTACGCCCTTGAACTGTCTCCTCTGCTGTAAAAAAAAAAAAGATAATCCCTTCATACATTTGTTTTCCATACAGGTGTCTGACGTGAGCGCACTAACTAAAAAAGAACAACAACAACATAGGAGCATTTTCTTTTTAGTCTGGATATTTTTAAGACCAGCGACGATAGATTTTGGGAGGTGAGGGGTGTGGCACATAAGTTATACGCATCTCTTCCAAAGTCATCGCTCACCCCGTGTTTCGATAGTGTTTGGAGCTAGTGGACGTGGTTTTCTTTATATCGTCTTTGCATTGCCCGTCTTGTTTTCCTCTCTCTTCATTCCCTATATCACCGCATTGCCCGTCTCGTTTTCCTCTCTCTGCATTCTCTATATCACCGCATTCCCCGTCTTGTTTTCCTCTCTCTTCATTCTCTATATCATCTTTGCATTGCCCGTTTTGTTTTGCTCTCTCTTCATTCTCTATATCATCTTTGCATTGCCCGTCTTGTTTTGCTCTCTCTTCATTCTCTATATCACCGCATTGCTCGTCTTGTTTTCCTCTCTCTTCATTCTCTATATCATCTTTGCATTGCCCGTCTTGTTTTCCTCTCTCTTCATTCTCTATATCACCGCATTGCCTGTCTTGTTTTCCTCTCTCTTCATTCTCTATATCACCGCATTGCCTGTCTTGTTTTCCTCTCTCTTCATTCTCTATATCACCGCATTGCTCGTCTTGTTTTCCTCTCTCTTCATTCTCTATATCATCTTTGCATTGCCCGTCTTGTTTTCCTCTCTCTTCATTCTCTATATCATCTTTGCATTGCCCGTCTCGCTTTCCTCTCTCTTCATTCTCTATATCATCTTTGCATTGCCCGTCTCGCTTTCCTCTCTCTTCATTCTCTATATCATCTTTGCATTGCCCGTCTCGCTTTCCTCTCTCTTCATTCTCTATATCATCTTTGCATTGCCCGTCTTGTTTTCCTCTCTCTTCATTCTCTATATCATCTTTGCATTGCCCGTATCGTTTTCCTCTCTCTTCTCTCTTGATCTCTTATCATTCCAGTTTACTTATGCACTGACATACGTTCTTTTTTAACCTATCTCTACATTTTATTTATCATTCATTTTTCTACACACGCATTTATTCATCACCTTTCTTATTTCTACATTTTTACTCACTGATTTATTTCCCCTCCACAATGAATTTCCTCTTGTCACCTATGTATTTTGGCTTCTCTTTCTACATTTGTTTGCATTAATACACACGCCTTCTCACTGCTGTATACATTTCCCCGTCGATTTATTTCCCTTCTAATAAATTTCCCTTATCACCTCTATATTGTGGCTTATCTATGCATGTACATATTCACCTTTATCCATATGCATCCCCTGGCTTGTCCCCACCGTTACCTGCCCATATATTTACCTTTCCTCGGCCTTACGTAACCCCTCGCCCCTTACCTGTCCATCCATCACACAGGTGCACACTCTCGGTAGTGACCCCCAAACACCTGAGTGTACCACGGTACGAATACTAAGCAGTGTGCGGCGGTCACCTGTGTGTGTGTTGGGGAGGAAGGGGAGGGGAGGGGAAGACAGGTAAGGGTGTTACACAGGTGTGACGCTTTTATTTCCGGTCACTCTCACTCTTTATATCTCTCCGCTTTTTTATGCGATAGCGAGAGATTTGTTACTGGGTGGAGGGCTGTTGTGTGGGGGGGTAAGAGGGAGGGGTTTTGTGTGTGATGTGTGTGTGTGTGTGTGTGTGTGTGTGTTCCACACTGGTTATAAATATATATGATACAAACAGATATGGAAAAAGGAAAGATATCCATATGAATTGAGAGAGAGAGAGAGAGAGAGAGAGAGAGAGAGAGAGGGAGGAGAGAGAGAGAGAGAGAATGAAGTACTGGATTGCATGTTTGTTCAAGGAAAATCTCTGCATTTTTATGACATTTTATCATTCGTTTTTGTCTGTAAACTCAGTGTGTGTGTGTGTGTGTGTGTGTGTGTGTGTGTGTGTGTGTGTGTGTGTGTGTGTGTGTGTGTGTGTGTTATGAATGGAGAGTCTGATTCTAATGATGATGATAATGAGGATGAGAATGACATTTTGTTGCTGTTGTTATTTCTTGCTCTTTTGTTGTTGTTTTTTCTTAATGATCCCTGCCCTGAACACCATCTATTAAACTGAACTCAAGCGAAACTCCTATGTATATATATTTTTCTACTTATTTAAATTATTTTATGTGTATTTTGTATATACATTTTCATAAAAAAATTACGTTATTTTATTGTGTGTATAAGTATATATTTTGATACAAATTTTATACAAATTCATGTTATTTAATGTGTATTTGTATATATATTTTCATACAAATTTATATTATTTTATGTGTATTTTTTCATATATTTCATTAAAATTTACCTTATTTTATGTTTATTTTGTATATTTATTTCATTCAATTTTAAATTATTTTATGTGTATATTTGTATTTGTATTTAGGTTATTTTATGTGTATTTTGTATATATATTTTCATCCAAAATTACATTATTTTATTGGTATTTCTTAGTTTAATTCGATGCGAATTTAGATTATTTCATAGGTATTTTGTATACATATTTTTATACTCATTTACATTAACTAATGTGTGTTTTGTATATATATTTGTATGCAAATTTATTTAATGTTCATTTTTGTACATATATTTTTATAGAAGTTTGCGTTATTTTATGTACATAGTTTTATATCCATTTACGGTCTTTTATGTGCATTTTGTATATTTATATTTATACAAATACACATTCTTTATTGGTATATTGTTTATTTACATTTATAATGAATTTACATTATTTTATGTGTATTTTTTATACATTTTTTATACGTATTTACTTAATTTTATGTGTATTTTGTATATGTATTTTTATAGAAATCTACGTTATCTTATGTGTATTCGTATATATATTTTGAAACAAATTTACATTATTTTATATGTATTTTGCATATCTATTTCAATACAAATTTACCTTATTGTATGTGCATTTTGTATATTTATTTTAATACAAGTTCAAATATTTTATGTGTATTTTGGTATCAATAATGTTATAAAATGCGTTATTTTATAGGTATTTTGCATCTTAATTTTCATTTTATATGTACTTTGTATATATATTTTTATACGCTTTTACATTATTAATATTTATTTTGAATATATATTTTTATACAAATTCATGGTATTTTATGTGTATTTGTATATATATTTTCATATAAATTTACATTATTGTATGTGTATTTTGTACATATATTTTATTACAAATCTACCTTATTTTATGTTTATTTTGTACGTGTATTTTGTATATTTATATTTATCCAAATACACATTCTTTTATTGGAATTTTGTTTATCTATTTTAATTCGAATTTATATTATTTTATGTGTATTTTGAATACATTTTTTTATACTTATTTATTTAATTTTATGTATTTTGTATATATATTTTTATAGAAATCTACGTTTTTTTATTTGTATTCGTATATATATTTTGAAACAAATTTACATTGTTTTATATGTATTTTTGCATATCTCTTTCAATACAAATTTATCTTATTTTATATGCATTTTGTATATTTATTTCAATACAAATTTAAAAATTATATGTGTATTTTGGTATATATATTTTTATAAGAAATGCGCTATTATATGGGAATTTTGCATCTTTATTTTCATACAAATTTACATTATTTTATTAATATTCTGTGTATTTATTTTGATACGATTTTACATTATTCTATTTGTTTTTTGTATATACTTTTTTATACATATTTACATTATTTAATGTGTATCTTGCATATATATTTTATACAAATTTATTATCTATTATCTATTTTCATACAAATACACATTCTTTTCATGATATTTTGTTTATTTATTTTGACACGAATTTACATTATTTGATATGTATTTTGTATATATATTTTTATACATATTTACATAATTTCATGTATTTTGTATATATATTTAATAGATATTCAAAATACACATAAAATAACCTAAATTTGTATCAAACTATATACAAAAATACACAAAAATATTTTAAATTTGTATGAAAATAAATATACAAAATACACATAAATTAGGTAAATTTGTATGGAAATACATATACTAAATACACATAAAATAATGTAAATTTGAATGAAAATACATAAACAAATACACTTAAAATAACGTAAATTTGTATAAAAATATATATACAAAACACAAATAGAATAATGTAAAATCGTATCAAAATAAATACACAGAATATTAATAAAATAATGTAAATTTGTATGAAAATAAAGAGGCAAAATACCCATAAAATAACGCATTTTTTTTATTTATAAAAATATATATACCAAAATACACATAAAAAATTTGATTTGTATTAAAATACATATATAAAAACACATACAATAAGGTAAATTTGTATTGAAATATATACTAAAAATACATATAAAAGCAAATTTGTTTCAAAATATGTTTGAATACACATAAAATAACGTAGATTTCTATAAATATATATATACAAAATACACATAAAATGAAGTGAATACGTATATAAAATGTATATAAATAATAATGTAAATTCGTATCAAAATAAATAAACAAAATACCAATAAAAGAATGTGTATTTGTATAAATATAAATATACAAAACACACATAAAATAGCGTAAATTTATATAAAAATATACATAAATACACAAAAGTAATCAAATTTGTATGAAAATATATACAAAATACACACAAAATAAGCTAAATTTGAATTGAAATATATATACAAAATACATGAAATAAAGCAAATTTGTATCAAAATATTTATACAAATACACATATAATAACGTAAATTTGTATGAAAATATAAACAAAATACACATTAAATAATGTAAATACGTATAAAAAAATGTGAACAAAATACACATATAATCATGTAATTCGTATCAAAATAAATAAACAAAATACCAATAAAATAATATAAATTTGTATGAGTAAACGTGTATGTTGCATATTTTTTCAATACAAATTTACCTTATTATATACGCATTTTGTATATTAATTTTAATACAAATTTAATTATTCGATGTGTATTTTTGTATCTGTATTTTTTATAAACATTTGCTTTATTTTTTGGGTATTTTGCATCTTTATTTTCATACAAATATACATTATTTTATTGATTTCTGCTCATTCATTTTGATGCGAATTTACATTATTCTAAGTGTATTTTGTATATATTTTTCATACAAATTTACGTTATTTTATGTGTATTTGTTTATATATTTTGACACAAATTTACAATATTTTATATTATTTTGTATCTACATTTCAAAAGAAATTTACCTAGTTTTATGTGTATTTTGTATATCTATTTTCACAAACTCATATTATTTCTATGTATTTTGTATATATTTTAATACAAATTTTAGTTATGTTATTTGTATTTTGTAAATTTATTTTCATTCATATATATATATTATTTTATTGGTGTTTTGTTGATTTATATTGATACGAATTTACATTATTTTATATGTACTTTGTATATATATTTTTATACACTTTTACATTATTTAATATTTATTTTGAATATATATTTTATACAAATTCATGGTATTTTATGTATTTGTATTTATATTTTCATAAATTTACATTATTTTATATGTATTTTGTACATATATTTCATTACAAAATTTTATTTTATATTTATTTTGTATATGTATTTTGTATATTTATATTTATCCAAATACACATTCTTTTATTGGTATTTTCTTTATTTATTTTAAATCGACTTTACATTATTTTATGTGTATTTTGTATACATTTTTTATACATATTTACTTAATTTTATGTGTATTTTGTATATATTTTTATATAAATCTACGTTTTTTTTATTTGTATTCGTATATATATTTTGAAACAAATTTACATTGTTTTATATGTATTTTTGCATATCTCTTTCAATACAAATTTACCTTATTGTATGTGCATTTTGTATATTTATTTCAATACAAATTCAAATATTTTATGTATTTTGGTATATATATTTTTATAAGAAATGCGCTATTTTATGGGAGTTTTGCATCTCTATTTTCATACAAATTTACATTATTTTATTAATATTCGGTGTATTTATTTTGATACGAATTTACATTATTCTATTTGTTTTTTGTATATACTTTTTTATACATATTTACATTATTTAATGAGTATCTTGCATATATATTTTATACAAATTTATTATCTATTATCTATTTTTATACAAATACACATTCTTTACATGATATTTTGTTTATTTATTTTAAATCGAGTTTACATTATTTTATGTGTATTTTGTATACATTTTTTTATACGTATTTACTTAATTTTATGTGTATTTTGTATATATATTTTTATAGAAATCTACGTTTTTTTATTTGTATTCGTATATATATTTTGAAACAAATTTACATTGTTTTATATGTATTTTTGCATATCTCTTTCAATACAAATTTATCTTATTGTATGTGCATTTTGTATATTTATTTCAATACAAATTTAAATATTTTATGTGTATTTTGGTATATATATTTTTATAAGAAATGCGCTATTTTATGGGAATTTTGCATCTTTATTTTCATACAAATTTACATTATTTTATTAATATTCGGTGTATTTATTTTGATACGAATTTACATTATTCTATTTGTTTTTTGTATATACTTTTTTATACATATTTACATTATTTAATGAGTATCTTGCATATATATTTTATACAAATTTATTATCTATTATCTATTTTTATACAAATACACATTCTTTACATGATATTTTGTTTATTTATTTTGACACGAATTTACATTATTTGATATGTATTTTGTTTATATATTTTTATACGTATTTACATAATTTCATATATATTTTGTATATATATTTTAATAGAAATCTACTTTCTTTTATGTGTATTCGTATATATATTTTGAAACAAATTTACATTGTTTTATATGTATTTTTGAATATCTCTTTTAATACAAATTTACCTTACTGTATATGCATTTTGTATATTTATTTCAATACAAGTTTCAATATTTCATGTGTATTTTGGTATATATATTTTTATAAAAAATGCGATAATTTTTGGGAATTTTGCATCTTTATTTTCATACAAATTTACATTATTTTATTAATATTCTGTGTATTTATTTTGATACGATTTTACATTATTCTATTTTTTTTTGTATATATTTTTTTATACAGACTTACATTATTTAATGTGTATCTTGCATATATTATTTTAAGTGTATTTGTTTATATATTTTTATTCAAATTTACATTATTCTATGTGTATTTTGTATATGTATTTCAATACAAATTTACCTAATTTTATGTGTATTTTGTATATTTCTTTTCAAACAAATTTAAATTATTTTTCTGTATTTTTGTATATAGTTTTATACAAATTTAGGTTATTTCATGCATTTACATTATTTAGTGTGTTTTGTATATATATTTTTATGCTAATTTACTTTATTTTATGTGCATATTTGTACATATATTTTTATACGAATTTGCGTTATTTGTATATGTTTTCTCATACAAATTTACATTATTTTATTGCTATTTTGTTTATTTATTTTGATACGAATTACATGATTATATGTGTATTTTGTACATATTTTTTATACGTATTTACATTACTTAATGTGTATTTTGTTTATATATTTTTAAACAAATCTACGTTATTATATGTATTTGTATAAATATTTTGATACAGATTTACATTATTTTATGTATTTTGTATGTACATTTCAATTCAAATTTAGCTTATTTTAGCTGTATTTTGTATATATATTTTCATACAAATTTTATTACATCTGTGTATTTTTGTATACAGTTTTATACAAATTTACGATATTTTATGTGTATTTTATATATTTATATTTATCCAAATACACATTCTTCTATTTACTTAATTTTATGTGTATTTTGTATATATATTTTTATAGAAATCTACGTTTTTTTATTTGTATTCGTATATATATTTTGAAACAAATTTACATTGTTTTATATGTATTTTTGCATATCTCTTTCAATACAAATTTACCTTATTGTGTGTGCATTTTGTTTATTTATTTCAATACAAATTTAAATATTTTATGTGTATTTTGGTATATATATTTTTATAAGAAATGCGCTATTTTATGGGAATTTTGCATCTTTATTTTCATACAAATTTACATTATTTTATTAATATTCGGTGTATTTATTTTGATACGATGTTACATTATTCTATTTGTTTTTTGTATATACTTTTTTTATACATATTTACATTATTTAATGAGTATCTTGCATATATATTTGATACAAATTTATTATCTATTATCTATTTTTATACAAATACACATTCTTTTCATGATATTTTGTTTATTTATTTTGACACGAATTTACATTATTTGATATGTATTTTGTATATATATTTTTATACGTATTTACATAATTTCATATGTATTTTGTATATATATTTCTATAGAAATCTACTTTATTTTATGTGTATTCGTATATATATTTTGAAACAAATTTACATTGTTTTATATGTATTTTTGAATATCTCTTTCAATACAATTTTACCTTACTGTATATGCATTTTGTATATTTATTTCAATACAAATTTAAATATTTGATGTGTATTTTGGTAAATATATTTTTATAAAAAATGCGATAATTTTTGGGAATTTTGTATCTTTATTTTCATACAAATTTACATTATTTTATTGATATTCTGTGTATTTATTTTGATACGATTTTACATTATTCTATTTGTTTTTTGTATATAATTTTTTATACACATTTACATTATTTAATGTGTATCTTGCATATATATTTTATACAAATTTACGTTATTTTAAGTGTATTTGTTTATATATTTTCATTCAAATTTACATTATTTGATGTGTATTTTGTATATGTATTTCAATACAAATTTACCTAATTTTATGTGTATTTTGTATATTTCTTTTCAAACAAATTTAGATTATTTTTGTGTATTTTTGTATATTGTATATACAAATTAAGGTTATTTTATGTACGGATTTACATTATTTAGTGTGTGTTTTGTATATATATTTTTTTGCAAATTTACTTTATTTTATGTGCATTTTTGTAAATTTTTTTTTTATAGAAATTTGCGTTATTTGTATATGTTTTCTCATACAAATTTACATTATTTTATTGCTATTTTGTTTATATATTTTGATACGAATTACATGATTATATGTGTATTTTGTACATATTTTTTATACGTATTTACATTACTTAATGTGTATTTTGTTTATATATTTTTAAACAAATCTATATTTATATTGTATATTTATTTTAATACAAATTTAATTATTTTATGTGTATATTTGTAAAAATATGCGTTATTATTTGGGTATTTTGCATCTTTATTTTCATACAAATTTACATTATTTTATTGATATTCTGTTTATTTATTTTGATACGATTTTACATTATTCTATGTGTATTTTGTATATATATTTTTATACACATTTACATTATTTAATGTATATTTTGTATATATATTTTATATAAATTTACGCTGTTTTATGTGTATTTGTTTATATATTTTCATACAAATTTACAATATTTTATGTGTAATTTGTATATGTATTTCAATACAGATTTGCCTAATTTTATGCGTATTTTGCATATCTATTTTCAAACAAATTTAAATTATTTTTATGTATTTTTTTATATATTTTTATACAAATTTTAGTTATTTTATTTGTAATTTGTATTTATAGTTTCCTACAAATATACATAAGAATTTACATAATTTTATGTGTATTTTGTATATATATTTTTCTACGTATTTACATTATTTTATGTGTATTTTTTATATACATTTTCATAAAAAATTACGTTCTTTTATTGTGTGTATTCCTATATGATTTGATACAAATTTACATTATTTTATGTTTATTTTGCATATCTATTTCAATATAGATTTACCTTATTGTATGTGTATTTTCTATATTTATTTTAATACAAATTTAATTATTTTATGTGTACTTTGTATACATTTTCTTATACGTATTTACTTCATTTAATGTGTATTTTGTATATATATTTTCATAGTAATCTACGTTATTTTATGTGTATTGGTATATATATTTTGAAGCAAATTTACATTGTTTTATATGTATTTAGCATATCTATTTCAATATAAATCTACCTTATTGTATGTGCATTTTGTATATTTATTGTAATACAAATTTTAAAATTTTATTATTTTGGAATATATATTTTTATAAAAAGAGTTTTATATAAATTTAAAATATTTTATGTGTATTTTGTATATCTATTTTCATACAAATACACATTTTTTATTGATATTTTGTTTATTTATTTTGACGTGAGTTCACATTATTTAATGTGTATTGTGTATATATATTTTTATACGTATTTACGTCATTTCATGTGTATTTTGTATATATATTTCTATAGAAATATATGTTATTTTATGTGTATTCGTATATATATTTTCAAACAAATATACATTGTTTTATGTGCATTTTGCATATTTTTTCAATATAAATTTACCTTATTGTACGTGTTTTTTGTATATTAATTTTAATACAAATTTAATTATTCTATGTGTATTTTTGTATATGTATTTTCATAAAAAAATGCTTTATTTTATGGGTATTTTGCATCTTTATTTTCATACAAATTTACATTATTTTATTGATTTTCTGTGTATTTATTTTGATACGATTTTACATTATTCAATGTATATTTTGTATATATATTTCATACAAATGAACGTTATTTTATGTGAATTTGTTTTCATTTCATACAAATTTACATTATTTTATGTGTATTTTGTACATGTATTTAAATACAAATTTAACTAATTATATGTGTATTATGTATATCTATTTTCATACAAATTGAAATTAATTTTGTGTATTTTAGTATATATTTTTATTCAAATTTTCATAATTTTATGTGAATCTTGTATATTTATTTTCCTACAAATATACGTTCTTTTATCGGAATTTTGTTTATTTATTTTGATGCAAGTTTTCATTATTTTAGGTGTTTTTGATATATATATTTTTATACTTATTTACATAATTTTATATGTATTTTGAATATATATTTTCATAGAAATTTACTCTATTTTATGTGTATTCGTATATATATTTTGATACAAATTTACATTATTTATGTGTATTTCGCATATCTATTTCAATACAAATTTTCTTTATTGTATGTGCCTTTTGTATATTTATTTTGATGCAAATTTAATTATTTTATGTGTATTTTTGTATATATATTTTTAAACAAATATGCGATATTATATGGGTATTTTGCATCTTTATTTTCATACAAATTTACATTATTTTATTGATTGTCTGTTTATTTATTTTGATACGATTTTACGTTATTCTGTGTATTTTGTATATATATTTTTAGACATATTTACATTATTTAATGTATATTTTGTACATATATTTTATGGAAATTTACGTTATCTTATGTGTATTTGTTTATATTTCATACAAATTTACATTATTTTATGTGTATTTTGTATATGTATTTCAATAAAAATTTGCCTAATTTCATTTGTATTTTGCATATCTATTTTCAAACAAATTTATAATATTTTTGTGTATTTTTGTATTATTTTATACAATTTTTTTTTATTTTATTTGTATTTTGTATATATATTTTCCTACACATATACATTCTTTTAGAGGAAATTTTGTTTATTTATTTTGATACGAATTTACATTATTTTATGTGTATTTTGCAAATCTATTTCAATACAAATTTACCTGATTGTATGTGCATTTTGTATATTTATTTTAATACAAAATCAAATATTTTATGTGTATTTTGGTATCAAAATTTTAATAAAAAATGTGTTATTTTATAGGTATTTTGCATCTTAATTTTTATACAAATTTACATTATTTTATTAATATTCTGTGTATATATTTTGATACGATTTTACATTATTCTATTTGTGTTTTGTATATATTTTTTTATACATATTTGCATTATTTAATGTGTATTTTGATTATATATTTCATACAAATTTACGTTATTATATGTGTATTTGTTTATATATTTTCTTTCAAATTTACATTATTTTATATGTATTTTGTATATGTATTTCAAGACAAATTAACCTAATTTTATGTGTATTTTGTATATTTCTTTTCATACAAATTTAAATTATTTTTGTGTATTTTTGTATATAGTTTTATACAAATTTAGGTTATTTTATGTACGGATTGACATTATTTAATGTGTGTTTTGTATATATATTTTTATCCAAAGTTACTTTATTTTATGTTCATTTTTGGACATATATTTTTATGGAAATTAGCGTTATTTTATATGTATTTGTATATGTTTTCTCATACAAATTTACATTATTTTATTGATATTTTGTTTATTTAGTTTGATACGAATTACATGATTATATGTGTATTTTGTACATATTTTTTAAACGTATTTACATTACTTAATGTGTATTTTGTTTATATATTTTTAAACAAATTTACGTTATTATAAGTATTTTTATAAATATTTTGATACAAATTTACATTATTTTATGTATTTTGTATATACATTTCAATTCAAATTTAGCTTATTTTATCTGTATTTTGTATATCTATTTTCATACGAATTTAATAACTTCTGTGTATTTTTGGATATAGTTTTATAAAAATCTACGTTATTTTATGTGTATTTTGTATATTTATATTTATACAAATACACATTCTTTTATTGGTATTTTGTTTATTTATTTTGATACGAATTTACATTATTTTATGTGTATTTTGTATACATTTTCTTATACGTATTTACTTCATTTTATGTGTATTTTGTATATATATTTTTATACAAATCTTCGTTATTTTATGTGTATTCGTATATATATTTTGAAACAAATTTACATTGTTTTATATGTATTTTGCATATCTATTTCAATACAGATTTACCTTATTGTATGTGTAATTTGTATATTTATTTTAATACAAATAAATTTTTTCAAGTGTATTTTGGTATATATATTTTTATAAAAAAAATGCGTTATTTAATGGGTATTTTGCATCTTTATTTTCAAACAAATTTACATTGTTTTATTAATATTCAGTGTATTTATTTTGATACGATTTTACATTATTCTATTTGTGTTTTGTATATATTTTTTTATACATATTTACATTATTTATTGTGTATTTTGTATATTTTAAAACAAATTTACGTTATTTTATGCGCATCTGTTAAAATATTTTGATACAAATTTACATTATTTTATGTATTTTGTATATATATTTCAATACAAATTTAGTTTATTTTATGTATATTTAGTATATCTATTTTCATTCGTATCAAAATAAATAAACAAAATAGCAATCAAATAATGTAAATTTTTATGAGATAACATATACAAATGCACATAAGATAACGCAAATTTCTAAAAAAATATATGTACAAAAATGCACATAAAATAAAGTAAATTTGCATAAAAATATATATTCAAAACACACATTAAATAATGTATATGCGTACATAAAATAACCTAAATTTGCATAAAACTATATACAAAAATACACAAAAATATTTAAAATTTGTATAAAAAGAAATATACAAAATACACATAAAATTAGGTAAATTTGTATTGAAATACATATACAAAATACACATAGAATAATGTAAATTTGAATGAAAATATATAAACAAATACACTTAAAATAACGTAAATTTGTATAAAATATATATGCAAGATACACATTAAATAATGTAAATGTGTATAAAAAAATATTTACAAAAAAGAAATAGATTAATGTAAAGTCCTATCAATATAAATACACAGAATATCAATAAAATAATGTAAATTTGTATGAAAAGAAAGACGCAAAATTCCCATAAAATAGCGCATTTTTTATAAAAATATATATATACCAAAATACACATAAAATATTTAAATTTGTATTGAAATAAATATACAAAATGCATATACAGTAAGGTAAATATGTATTGAAAGAGATATTCAAAAATACATATAAAACAAAGTAAATTTGTTTCAAAATATATATACGAATACACATAAAATAACGTAGATTTCTATAGAAATATATATACAAAATACACATGAAATTATGTAAATACGTATAAAAATATATATACAAAATACATATCTAATTAAATTCGTGTCAAAATAAATAAACAAAATATCATGAAAAGAATGTGTATTTGTATGAAAATAAATAATAGATAATAAATATGTATGAAATATATATGCAAGATACACATTAAATAATGTAAATATGTATAAAAAATATATATACAAAAAACAAATAGAATAATGTGAAATCGTATCAAAATAAATACACCGAATTTTAATAAAATAATGTAAATTTGTATGAAAATAAAGATGCAAAATTCCCATCAAATAGCGCATTTCTTATAAAAATATATATACTAAAATACATATAAAATACTTAAATTTGTATTGAAGTAAATATACAAAATGCACATACAATAAGGTAAACTTGTATTGAAAGAGATATGCAAAAATATATATAAAACAATGTAAATTTGTTTCAAAATATATACGAATACACATAAAATACCGTAGATTTCTATAAAAATATATATACAAAATACACATAAATTAAGTAAATACGTATAAAATAGATATACAAAATACACATAGAATAATGTAAAAATGTTTCCAAAAAAATAAACAGAATATAAATAAAATAATGTATATTTGTATGAAAAAAAAAATGCAAAATACCCATAAAATAAAGCATATTTTTATAAAAATACATATACAAAAATACACGTAGCATAATTAAATTTGTATTAAAATTAATATACAAAATGCGTATACAATAAGGTAAATTTGTATTGAAAAAATATGCAAAATACACATAAAACAGTGTAAATTTATTTCAAAATCTATATACGAATACTCATAAATCAACATAGATTTCTATAGTAATATATATACAAAATACACATCAAATGATGTAAACACGTATAAAAATATATATATAAAATACACATTAAATAATGTAAATTCGCGTTAAAATAAATAAACAAAATATCAATAAAAGAATGTGTATTTGTATGAAAATAGATATACAATATACACATAAAATCACCTAAATTTGTATAAAACTATATACAAAAAAACACAAAAATAATTTTAATTTGTATGAAAATAAATATACAAAATACACATAAAATTAGGAAAATTTGTATTGAAATACATTTACAAAATACACATAAAATATTGTAAATTTGAATGAAAATATATAAACAAATACACTTAAAATAACGTATATTTGCATAAAATATATATAAAAAATACACATTAAATAATGTAAATATGTATAAAAAAAATATATACAAAACACAAATAGAATAATATAAAATCGTATCAAAATAAATACACAGAATATTAATAAAATAATGTAAATTTGTATGAAAATTAAGATGCAAAATACCCATAAAATAACGCATTTTTTATAAAAATATTTATACCAAGACACACATAAAATATTTGAATTTGTATTAAAATAAATATACAAAATGCACATACAATAAGGTAAATTTGTATTGAAATAGATATGCAAAATACATATAAAACCATGTAAATTTGTTTCAAAATATATATACGAATACACATAAAATAACGTAGATTTCTATGAAAATAAATATACAAAATACACATAAAATGAAGTAAATACGTATAAAAAAAGGTATACAAAATACACATAAAATAATGTAAACTCGTATCAAAATAAATAAACAAAATACTAATAAAAGAATGTGTATTGTATAAATATAAATATACAAAATACAAATAAAATAACGTAAGTTTATAAAACTATTTGCAAAAATACACAAAAGTAATTAAATTTGTGTGAAAATAGATATAGAAAATACATGTGTATTTTGTATATTTATTTTCATACAAATTGAAATTATTTTTGTTTATTTTTTTAAATATTTTCAAACAAATTTTTGTTATTTTATGTGTATTTTGTATATTTATTTATTCTACAAATACACTTTCTTTTATCTGAATTTTGTTTATTGAATTTGAAACGAATTTACCTTATTTTGTACATCTATTTTCATACATATTAAAATACTTCTGTGTATTTTTGTATATAGTTTTATATAAATTTACGTTATTTTATGTGTATTTTGTATATTTATATTTATACAAATACACATTCTTTTATTGGTATTTTGTATATTTATTTTGATACGAATTTACATTATTTTATGTGTATTTTGTATACATTTTTTTATACGTATTTACTTCCTTTTATGTGTATTTTGTATATATATTTTTATAGAAATCTACGTTATTTTATGTGTATTCGTATATATATTTTGAAAGAAATTTACATTGTTTTATATGTATTTTGCATATCTATTTCAATACAAATTTACCTTATTGCATATGTTTTTTGTATATTTATTTTAATTCAAATTTAATTTTTTTATGTGTATTTTGGTAAATATATTTTTATAAATAAAAAAAAATGCGTTATTTTATGGGTATTTTGCCTCTTTATTTTCATACAAATATACATTATTTTATTAATATTCTGTGTATTTATTATGATACGATTTTACATTATTCTATTTGTGTTTTGTATATATTTTTTTATACAAATTTACGTTATTTTAAGTGTATTTGTCTATGTCTTTTCATTCAAATTTACATTATTTTATGTGTATTTTGTATATGTATTTCAATACAAATCTACCTAATTTTATGTGTATTTTGTATATTTATTTTCATATAAATTTAAAATATTTTTGTGTATTTTGGAATATAGTTTGATACAAATTTAGGTTATTTTATGTGTATTTTGTATATCTATTTTCATACAAATACACATTCTTTTATTGATATTTTGTTTATTTATTTTGACGCGAATTTACAGTATTTAATGTGTATTTTGTATATATATTTTATACGTTTTTACATCATAAAATAATGTAAATTTGTATCAAAATATTTAAAAAAATACATATAATAACGTAAATTTGTTTGAAAATATATAAACAAAATACACAGTAAGTAATGTAAATACGTATAAAAAATATGTACAAAATACTCATATAATCATGTAATTCGTATCAAACTAAATAAACAAAATAGCAATAAAATAATGTAAATTTGTATGAGAAAACATATACAAATATATATAAAATAACGCTAATTTCTATAAAAATATATGTCAAAAAATGAACGTAAAATAAATTATTTTTGGATAAAAATATATATACAAAACACACATTAAATAATGTAAATGCGTACATAAAATAACCTAAATTTGTATAAAACTATATACAAAAATACACAAAATTAATCTAAAATTTGTATGAAAAGAAATATACAAAATACACATAAAATTAGGTTAATTTCTATTGAAATACATATACAAAATACACATAAAATAATGTAAATTTGAAATAAAATATATAACCAAATACACATATAATAACGTAAATTTGTATGATATATATATATACAACATACACATTAAATAATGTAAATATGTATAAAAAAATATATACAAAACACAAATAGAATAATGTAAAATCGTGTCAAAATATATACACAGAATATTAATAAAATAATGTAAATTTGTATGAAAATTAAGATGCAAAATACCTATAAATAACGCATTTTTTATAAAATTATTCATACCAAAATACACATAAAATATTTGAATTTGTATCAAAATAAATATACAAAATGCACATATAATAAGGTAAATTTGTATTGAAATAGATATGCAAAATACATATAAAATAATGTAAATTTGTTTCAAAATATATATGCGAATACTCATAAAATAACGTAGATTTCTATAAAAATGCATATACAAAATACACATAAAATTAAGTAAATACGTATAAAAAAATGTATACAAAATACACATAAAATAATGTAAATTCGCATAAATATAAATAAACAATATAGCAATAAAATAATGTGTATTTGTATAAATATAAATATACAAAATGCACATAAAATAACGTAAATTTATGTAAAACTATATACATAAAATAACGCAAATTTCTATAAAAATATATGTACAAAAATGAACATAAAATAAATTTGCATAAAAATATATATACAAAACACACATTAGATAATGTAAATGAGTATAAAAATATGTATACAAAATACCTATGAAATAATCTAAATTCGTATCAAATTAAATTAAGAAAATACCAATATAATAATGTAATTTTGGATGAAAATATATATACAAAATACACATAAAATAACCTAAATACATATACAAATATACACAAAATAATTTAAAATTGAATGAAATAAATATACAAAATAAACATAAAATAAGGTAAATTTGTAATGAAATATATGAAAAAATACACATAAAATAATATAAATTTGTATGAAAATATATATACAAATACACATTAAATAACATGAATTTGTATAAAATTTGTATAAAAATATATACTTATACACACAATAAAATAACGTAATTTTTTTATGAAAATGTATATACAAAATACACATAAAATAATTTAAATACGTAGAAAAATATAATTTTATATACAAAAAACTCATCAAATAATGTAAATATGTATGAAAATATATAAACAAATACACATAAAATAATGTAAATTTGGATAAAAAGTATATACAAAATAAACATTAAATAAAGTAAATATGTATAAAAAATATATACAAAAAACACATAGAATAATGTTAAATCGTATCAAAATAAATAAAAAGAATATCAATAAAATAATGTATATTTGTATGAAAATAAAGATGCAAAATATCCATATAATAACGAATATTTGCATAAAAATTTATATACAAAAATACATATAAAATAATTAAATTTGTATTAAAATAAATATACAAAATGCACGTACAATTAAGAAAATTTGTATTGAAATAGATATGCAAAATACACATCAATAATGTAAATTTGTATCAAAATATATATACGAATACTCATAAAATAGAGAAAATTTCTATGAAAATATACATACAAAACAGATATACAAAATACACATATAACTAGTTAAATTTGTATTTAAATACATGTACAAAAAACACATAAAATAATGTAGATTTGTATGAAATGAAAACAAATACATTTTATATAAAATATATATACAAAATACTCATACAATAATGTAAAATCATACCAAATAAATACACAGAATATCAATAAAATAATGTAAATTTGTATGATAATAAAGATGCAAAATACCCATAAAATAAAGCATATTTTTATAAAAATACATACACAAAAATACAGATAGATTAATCAAATTTGTATTAAAAATAATATACAAAATTCACATACAATAATGTAAATTTGAATTGAAAAAATATGCAAAATACACATAAAACAATGTAAATTTGTTTCAAAATATATATACCAATATACATAAATAACGTAGATTTCTATAGAAATATATATACAAAATACACTTGAAATAATGTAAATACGTATAAAAATATATATACAAAATACACATTAAATAATGTTAATTCGTGTCAAATAAATTAAAAAAATATCATGAAAAGAATGTGTATTTGTATGAAAATAGATAAAATAATGTTAAATCTTATCAAAATAAATACAGAAAATATTAATAAAATAATGTAAAATTATTTTGTATATCTATTTTATACAAATGTACGTTATTTTATGTGAATTTTTTTTCATTTCATACAAATTTACATTATTTTATGTGTATTTTGTACATGTATTTAAATACAAATTTAACTAATTACATATTTTTATAAAAATACATATACAAAAATACACATAGATTAATGAAATTTGTATTAAAATTAATATACAAAATGCACATACAATAAGGTAAATTTGTATTGAAAAAATATGCAAAATACACATAAAACAATGTAAATTTGTCTCAAAATATATATACGAATACACATAAAATAACGCAGATTTCTATAAAAATATATATACAAAATACACTTGAAATAATGTAAATACGTATCAAAATATATATAAAAAATACACATTAAATAATGATAATTCGTGTCAAAATAAATAAACAAAATATCATAAAAAGAATGTGTATTTGTATGAAAATAGATGTACAAAATACACATAAAATAACCTAAATATGTATAAAACTATATACAAAAATACACAAAAATAATTTAAACTTGTATGAAAATAAATAAACAAAAAACATATAAAAATAGGTAAATTTGTATTGAAATACATATACAAAATACACATAAAATAATATAAATTTGAATGAAAATATATAAACATATAGACTTAAAATAACGTAAATTTCTATCAAATATACAAAAAAAACATTAAATAATGTAAATATGTATAAAAAATATATATACAAAACACAAATAAAACAATGTAAAATCGTATCAAAATAAATACAGAAAATATTAATAAAATAATGTAAATTTGTATGAAAATTAAGATGCAAAATACACATAAAATAACGCATTTTTTATAAAAATATATATAAGAAAAACATAAAATATTTGATTTTGTATTAAAATAAATAGATATACAAAATACACATAAAATAAGCTAAATTTGAATTGAAATATATATTCAAAATACATAAAATAATGTAAATTTGTATCAAAATACCTATACAAATACACATATAATAACGTAAATTTGTATAAAATATATAAAAAATACACATTAAATAATGTAAATACGTATAAAAAAATGTAAAAAATACACAAATAATCATGTAATTCGTATCAAAATAAATAGACAAAATACCAATAAAATAATGTAAATTTCTATGAGAAAACATATACAAAATACACATAAATAACGCAAATATCAATAAAAATGTATATAATATAATATATTTTTACATATTTAAAATATTTAATATATATATATATATATATATATATATATATCTATATATATATATATATATATATATATATATATATATATATATATATCTATATATATATATAGATATATATATATATATATATATTTTATCCAAATTTACGTGATTTTATATGTATTTGTTTATATATTTTCATACAAATTTACATTATTTTATGTGAGTTTTGTATATGTATTTTAATACAAATTTGCCTAACATTATGTGTATTTTGCATATACAAAATATACAAAATGCACATAAAACAATGTATATTTGTTTCAAAATATATATACGAGTACACATAAAATAACGTATATTTCTATAGAAATATATATACAAAATACACATGAAATGACGTAAATACGTATAAAAATATATATACACAATACACATTAAATAATGTAAATTCGCATAAAAATCAATAAACAAAATATCAATAAAAGAATGTGTATTTGTATGAAAATAGATATACAAAATACACATAAAATATTGTAAATTTGTATAAAACTCTATTAAAAAAATACACAAAAATAATTCAAATTTGTATAAAAATATATATACAAAATACACATAAAACTAGTTAAATTTCTATTGAAATACATATACAAAATACACATAAAATACTGTAAATTTAAATGAAAATATATAAACAAATATTTGTATGAAATATATATAGAAAATACACATTAAATAATGTAAATAAGTATAAAAAGTATATAAAAAACACAAATAGAATAATGTAAAATAGTATCAAAATAAATACACAGAATATTAATAAAATAATGTATATTTGTATGAAAATAAAGATGCAAAATACCCATAAAACAACGCATTTTTTATGAAAATATATATACCAAAATACACAAAATATTTATATTTGTATTACAATAAATATACAAAATGCACATACAATAAGGTAAATTTGGATTGAAATAGATATGCAAAATACACATAAAACAATGTAAATTTGTTTCAAAATATATATACGAATACACATAAAATAACGTAGATTTCTATAAAAATATATATACAAAATACATATAAAATGAAGTAAATACGTATAAGAAAATGTATACAAAATACACATAAAATAATGTAAATTCGTATCAAAATAAATAAACTAAATGCCAATAAAAGAATGTATAAATATAAATATACAAAATACACATAAAATAACGTAAAATTGTATAAAACTATATACAAAAATAAACAAAAATAATTAAATTTGTATGAAAATAGATATACAAAAGACACATAAAATAAGCTAAATTTGAATTGAAATAAATATACAAAACACATAAAATAATGTAAATTTGTATCAAAATATATATTCAAATACACATATATTAAAATTAATATACAAAATGCGTGTATAATAAGGTAAATTTGTATTGAAAAAATATGCAACATACACGTTTACTCATACAAATTTATATTATTTTATTGGTATTTAGTTTATTTATTTTGATACGAAATACATGATTATGTGTATTTTGTACATATTTCTTTATACGTATTTACATTATTTAATGTGTATTTTGTTTATATATTATCATACAAATTTACGTAATTATATGTGTATTTGTATAAATATTTTGATACAAATTTACTTTATTTCATGGATTTTGTATATATATTTCAATTCAAATTTAGCTTATTTTGTGTGTATTTTGTATATATTTTCATACAAATTTAATTACTTCTGTGTATTTTTGTATATAGTTTTATATAAATTTACGTTATTTTATGTGTATTTTGTATATTTATATTTATACAAATACACATTCTTTTATTGGTATTTTGTTTATTTATTTTGATACGAATTTACATTATTTTATGTGTATTTTGTATACATTTTTTTATAGGTATTTACTACATTTTATGTGTATTTTGTATATATATTTAAATAGAAATCTACGTTATTTTATGTGTATTCGTATATATATTTTGAAACAAATTTACATTGTTTTATATGTATTTTGCATATCTATTTCAATACAAATTTACCTTATTGTGATGTGCTTTTTGTATATTTATTTTAATACAAATTTAATTTTTTGATGTGTATTTTGGTATATATATTTTTAAAAATGCGTTATTTTATGGGTATTTTGCTTCTTTATTTTCATACAAATTTACATTATTTTATTAATATTCTGTGTATTTATTTTGATACGATTTTACATTATTCTATTTGTGTTTTGTATATATTTTTTTTATACAAATTTACGTTATTTTAAGTGTATTTGTTTATGTATTTTCATTCAAATTTACATTTTTTTGTGTATTTTGTGTATATATTTAAATACAAATTTACTTAATTTTATGTGTATTTTGTATATTTATTTTCAGCCAAATTTAAAATATTTTTGTCTATTTTTTTATATAGTTTGATACAAATTTAGGTTATTTTATGTGTATTTTGTATATCTAATGTCATACAAATACACATTATTTTATTGATATTTTGTTTATTTATTTTGACGCGAATTTTATGTGAATTTGTTTTCATTTCATACAAATTTACATTATTTTATGAGTATTTTGAACATGTATTTAAATACAAATTTAACTAATTACATGTGTATTTTGTATATCTATTTTCATACAAATTGAAATTTTTTTTTGTTTTTTTGTATATATTTTTATTTAAATTTTCGTAATCTTATAAAAATATATATACCAAAAAACACATAAAATATTTAAATTTGCATTGAAATAAATATACAAAATGCACATACAATAAGGTAAATTTGTATTGAAAGAGATATGCAAAAATACATATAAAACAATATAAATTTGTTTCAAAATATATATACGAATACAAATAAAAAAACGTAGATTTCTATAAAAATATATATACAAAACACACATAAAATTAAGTAAATACGTATAAAATAATGTATACAAAATACACATAAAATAATGTAAACTCGAATTAAAATAAATAAACAAAATACCAATAAAAGAATGTGTATTTGGATAAATATAAATATAGAAAATACACATACAAAATAAACATAAAATAAGGTAGATTTGTAAAAAAATATATGTACAAAATACACATAAAATAATGTAAATTTATATAAAAATATATATACAAATACACATAAAATACCATGAATTTGTATAAAAATATATTCAAAATAAATATTAAATAATGTAAAAGCGTATAAAAATATATATACAAAGTACATATAAAATAATGTAAATTCGTATCAATATAAATCAACAAAACACCAATAAAATAACATATATTTGAATGAAAATAAATTTCCAAAATACACATAACATAACTAAAATTTGTATTAAAATATATACAAAAATATATAGAAACAATTTGAGGTTGTATGAAAATAGATATACAAAATACACATAAAACTAGTAAATTTCTTTTGAAATGTATATACAAAATACCCATAAAATATTGTAAATTTGTGTCAAAATATATAAGCAAATACACATAAAATAACGTAAATTTGTATGAAAAATATATACAAAATACACATAGAATAATGTCAATTCGTAGCAAAATGAATGAGCAGAATATCAATAAAATATTGTAAATTTGTATGAAAATAAAGATGCAAAATACCCAAAAAATAAAGCATATGTTTATAAAAATACAGATACAAAAATACACATCGAATAATTAAATTTGTATTAAAATTAATATACAAAATGCGTATATAATAAGGTAAATTTGTATTGAAAAAATATGCAACATACACGTTTACTCATACAAATTTATATTATTTTATTGGTATTTTGTTTATTTATTTTGATACGAATTACATGATTATATGTGTATTTTGTACATATTTTTTATACGTATTTACATTATTTAATGTGTATTTTGTTTATATTTTCATAGAAATTTACGTAATTATATGTATTTGTTTAAATATTTTGATACAAATTTACTTTTATTTTATGTATTTTGTATATATATCAATTCAAATTTAGCTTATTTTGTGTATTTTGTATATATTTTCATACAAGTTTAATTACTTCTGTATTTTGTATATAGTTTTATATAAATTTACGTTATTTTATGTGTTTTTTGTATATTTATATTTATACAAATACACATTCTTTTATTGGTATTTTGTTTATTTATTTTGATACAATTTTACATTATTTTATGTGTATCTTGTATACATTTTTTTATACGTATTTACTTCATTTTATGTGTATTTTGTATATATATTTTTATAGAAATCTACGTTATTTTATGTGTATTCGTATACATATTTTGAAACAAAATTACATTGCTTTATATGTATTTTGCATATCTATTTCAATACAAATTTACCTTATTGTACATATAAAACAATGTAAATTTGTTTCAAAATAAATGTACGAATACACATAAAATAACGTAGATTTCTATAAAAATATATATACAAAATACACATAAAATGAAGTAAATACGTATAAAAAAAGGTATACAAAATACACATAAAATGATGTAAACTCGTATCAAAATAAATAAACAAAATACTAATAAAAGAATGTGTATTGTATAAATATAAATATACAAAATACAAATAAAATAACGTAAGTTTATAAAACTATTTGCAAAAATACACAAAAGTAATTAAATTTGTGTGAAAATAGATATAGAAAATACATGTGTATTTTGTATATTTATTTTCATACAAATTGAAATTATTTTGTTTATTTTTAAATATTTCAAACAAATTTTGTTATTTTATGTATTTTGTATATTTATTTATTCAAATACACTTTCTTCTGAATTTTGTTTTATTGATTTGAAACAATTTACCTTATTTATTTTCACATCTATTTAATAATACTTCTGTGTATTTTGTATATAGTTTTATATAAATTTACGTTATTTTATGTGTATTTTGTATATTTATATTTATACAAATACACATTCTTTTATTAGGTATATTTATTTTGATACAAATTTACATTATTTTATGTGTATTTTGTATACATTTTATACGTATTTACATTTTATGTGTATTTTGTATATATATTTTATAGAAATCTACGTTATTTTATGTGTATTCGTATATATATATTTTGAAAGAAATTTACATTGTTTATATGTATTTTGCATATCTATTTCAATAAATTTACCTTATTGCATATGTTTTTTGTATATTTATTTTAATACACATTTTATTTTGTCTGTGTCTTTTGTTAAATATATTTTTATAAATAAAAAAAAATACGTTATTTTATGGGTATTTTGCCTCTTTATTTTCATACAAATATACATTATTTTATTAATATTCTGTGTATTTATTATGATACGATTTTACATTATTCTATTTGTGTTTTGTATATATTTTTTTATACAAATTTACGTTATTTTAAGTGTATTTGTCTATGTCTTTTCATTCAAATTTACATTATTTTATGTGTATTTTGTATATGTATTTCAATACAAATCTACCTAATTTTATGTATTTTTGTATATTTATTTTCATATAAATTTAAAATATTTTGTGTATTTGAATATAGTTTGATACAAATTTAGGTTATTTTATGTGTATTTTGTATATCTATTTTCACAAATACATTCTTTTATTGATATTTTGTTTATTTATTTTGACGCGAATTTACAGTATTTAATGTGTATTTTGTATATATATTTTATACGTTTTTACATCATAAAATAATGTAAATTTGTATCAAAATATTTAAAAAAATACATATAATAACGTAAATTTGTTTAAAAATATATAAACAAAATACACAGTAAGTAATGTAAATACGTATAAAAAATATGTACAAAATACTCATATAATCATGTAATTCGTATCAAACTAAATAAACAAAATAGCAATAAAATAATGTAAATTTGTATGAGAAAACATATACAAATATATATAAAATAACGCTAATTTCTATAAAAATATATGTCCAAAAATGAACGTAAAATAAATTATTTTTGGATAAAAATATATATACAAAACACACATTAAATAATGTAAATGCGTACATAAAATAACCTAAATTTGTATAAAACTATATACAAAAATACACAAAATTAATTTAAAATTTGTATGAAAAGAAATATACAAAATACACATAAAATTAGGTTAATTTCTATTGAAATACATATACAAAATACACATAAAATAATGTAAATTTGAAATAAAATATATAAACAAATACACATATAATAACGTAAATTTATATGATATATATATACAACATACACATTAAATAATGTAAATATAAATAAAAAAATATATACAAAACACAAATAGAATAATGTAAAATCGTATCAAAATATATACACAGAATATTAATAAAATAATGTAAATTTGTATGAAAATTAAGATGCAAAATACCTATAAATAACGCATTTTTTATAAAATTATTCATACCAAAATACACATAAAATATTTGAATTTGTATCAAAATAAATATACAAAATGCACATACAATAAGGTAAATTTGTATTGAAATAGATATGCAAAATACATATAAAATAATGTAAATTTGTTTCAAAATATATATGCGAATACTCATAAAATAACGTAGATTTCTATACAAAGTACACATAAAATTAAGTAAATACGTATAAAAAAATGTATACAAAATACACATAAAATAATGTAAATTCGCATAAATATAAATAAACAATATAGCAATAAAATAATGTGTATTTGTATAAATATAAATATACAAAATGCACATAAAATAACGTAAATTTATGTAAAACTATATACATAAAATAACGCAAATTTCTATAAAAATATATGTACAAAAATGAACATAAAATAAATTTGCATAAAAATATATATACAAAACACACATTAGATGATGTAAATGAGTATAAAAATATGTATACAAAATACCTATGAAATAATCTAAATTCGTATCGAATTAAATTAAGAAAATACCAATATAATAATGTAATTTTGGATGAAAATATATATACAAAGTACACATAAAATTAAGTAAATACGTATAAAAAAATGTATACAAAATACACATAAAATAATGTAAATTCGCATAAATATAAATAAACAATATAGCAATAAAATAATGTGTATTTGTATAAATATAAATATACAAAATGCACATAAAATAACGTAAATTTATGTAAAACTATATACATAAAATAACGCAAATTTCTATAAAAATATATGTACAAAAATGAACATAAAATAAATTTGCATAAAAATATATATACAAAACACACATTAGATGATGTAAATGAGTATAAAAATATGTATACAAAATACCTATGAAATAATCTAAATTCGTATCGAATTAAATTAAGAAAATACCAATATAATAATGTAATTTTGGATGAAAATATATATACAAAATACACATAAAATAACCTAAATACATATACAAATATACACAAAATAATTTAAAATTGAATGAAATAAATATACAAAATAAACATAAAATAAGGTAAATTTGTAATGAAATATATGAAAAAATACACATAAAATAATATAAATTTGTATGAAAATATATATACAAATACACATTAAATAACATGAATTTGTATAAAATTTGTATCAAAATATATACTTATACACACAATAAAATAACGTAATTTTTTTATGAAAATGTATATACAAAATACACATAAAATAATTTAAATACGTAGAAAAATATATATACAAAAAACTCATCAAATAATGTAAATATGTATGAAAATATATAAACAAATACACATAAAATAATGTAAATTTGGATAAAAAGTATATACAAAATAAACATTAAATAAAGTAAATATGTATAAAAAATATATACAAAAAACACATAGAATAATGTTAAATCGTATCAAAATAAATAAAAAGAATATCAATAAAATAATGTATATTTGTATGAAAATAAAGATGCAAAATATCCATATAATAACGAATATTTGCATAAAAATTTATATACAAAAATACATATAAAATAATTAAATTTGTATTAAAATAAATATACAAAATGCACGTACAATTAAGAAAATTTGTATTGAAATAGATATGCAAAATACACATCAATAATGTAAATTTGTATCAAAATATATATACGAATACTCATAAAATAGAGAAAATTTCTATGAAAATATACATACAAAACAGATATACAAAATACACATATAACTAGTTAAATTTGTATTTAAATACATATACAAAAAACACATAAAATAATGTAGATTTGTATGAAATGAAAACAAATACATTTTATGTAAAATTTATATACAAAATACTCATACAATAATGTAAAATCATACCAAATAAATACACAGAATATCAATAAAATAATGTAAATTTGTATGATAATAAAGATGCAAAATACCCATAAAATAAAGCATATTTTTATAAAAATACATACACAAAAATACAGATAGATTAATCAAATTTGTATTAAAAATAATATACAAAATTCACATACAATAATGTAAATTTGAATTGAAAAAATATGCAAAATACACATAAAACAATGTAAATTTGTTTCAAAATATATATACCAATATACATAAATAACGTAGATTTCTATAGAAATATATATACAAAATACACTTGAAATAATGTAAATACGTATAAAAATATATATACAAAATACACATTAAATAATGTTAATTCGTGTCAAATAAATTAAAAAAATATCATGAAAAGAATGTGTATTTGTATGAAAATAGATAAAATAATGTTAAATCTTATCAAAATAAATACAGAAAATATTAATAAAATAATATAAAATTATTATTTATATATATATTAAAAAAATGAACGTAATTTTATTTGAATTTTTTCATTTCATACAAATTTACATTATTTTATGTATTTGTACATATTTAAATACAAATTTAACTAATTACATATTTTTTATAAAAATACATATACAAAAATACACATAGATTAATCAAATTTGTATTAAAATTAATATACAAAATGCACATACAATAAGGTAAATTTGTATTGAAAAAATATGCAAAATACACATAAAACAATGTAAATTTGTCTCAAAATATATATACGAATACACATAAAATAACGCAGATTTCTATAAAAATATATATACAAAATACACTTGAAATAATGTAAATACGTATAAAAATATATATAAAAAATACACATTAAATAATGTTAATTCGTGTCAAAATAAATAAACAAAATATCATAAAAAGAATGTGTATTTGTATGAAAATAGATGTACAAAATACACATAAAATAACCTAAATATGTATAAAACTATATACAAAAATACACAAAAATAATTTAAACTTGTATGAAAATAAATAAACAAAAAACATATAAAAATAGGTAAATTTGTATTGAAATACATATACAAAATACACATAAAATAATATAAATTTGAATGAAAATATATAAACATATAGACTTAAAATAACGTAAATTTGTATCAAATATATATACAAAAAAAAACATTAAATAATGTAAATATGTATAAAAAAATATATACAAAACACAAATAAAACAATGTAAAATCGTATCAAAATAAATACAGAAAATATTAATAAAATAATGTAAATTTGTATGAAAATTAAGATGCAAAATACCCATAAAATAACGCATTTTTTATAAAAATATATATACGAAAAAACATAAAATATTTGATTTTGTATTAAAATAAATAGATATACAAAATACACATAAAATAAGCTAAATTTGAATTGAAATATATATTCAAAATACATAAAATAATGTAAATTTGTATCAAAATACCTATACAAATACACATATAATAACGTAAATTTGTATAAAAATATATAAACAAAATACACATTAAATAATGTAAATACGTATAAAAAAATGTAAAAAATACACAAATAATCATGTAATTCGTATCGAAATAAATAGACAAAATACCAATAAAATAATGTAAATTTCTATGAGAAAACATATACAAAATACACATAAATAACGCAAATATCAATAAAAATATATATAATATAATATATTTTTATACATATTTAAAATATTTAATGTATATTTTGTATATATATATATATATATATATTTTATCCAAATTTACGTGATTTTATATGTATTTGTTTATATATTTTCATACAAATTTACATTATTTTATGTGAGTTTTGAATATGTATTTTAATACAAATTTGCCTAACTTTATGTGTATTTTGCATATACAAAACATACAAAATGCACATAAAACAATGTATATTTGTTTCAAAATATATATACGAATACACATAAAATAACGTATATTTCTATAGAAATATATATACAAAATACACATGAAATGACGTAAATACGTATAAAAATATATATACACAATACACATTAAATAATGTAAATTCGCATCAAAATAAATAAACAAAATATCAATAAAAGAATGTGTATTTGTATGAAAATAGATATACAAAATACACATAAAATATTGTAAATTTGTATAAAACTCTATTAAAAAAATACACAAAAATAATTCAAATTTGTATAAAAATATATATACAAAATACACATAAAACTAGTTAAATTTCTATTGAAATACATATACAAAATACACATAAAATACTGTAAATTTAAATGAAAATATATAAACAAATATTTGTATGAAATATATATAGAAAATACACATTAAATAATGTAAATATGTATAAAAAGTATATATAAAACACAAATAGAATAATGTAAAATAGTATCAAAATAAATACACAGAATATTAATAAAATAATGTATATTTGTATGAAAATAAAGATGCAAAATACCCATAAAACAACGCATTTTTTATGAAAATATATATACCAAAATACACAAAATATTTAAATTTGTATTACAATAAATATACAAAATGCACATACAATAAGGTAAATTTGTATTGAAATAGATATGCAAAATACACATAAAACAATGTAAATTTGTTTCAAAATATATATACGAATACACATAAAATAACGTAGATTTCTATAAAAATATATATACAAAATACACATAAAATGAAGTAAATACGTATAAGAAAATGTATACAAAATACACATAAAATAATGTAAATTCGTATCAAAATAAATAAACTAAATGCCAATAAAAGAATGTATAAATATAAATATACAAAATACACAAAAAATAACGTAAAATTGTATAAAACTATATACAAAAATAAACAAAAATAATTAAATTTGTATGAAAATAGATATACAAAAGACATAAAATAAGCTAAATTTGAATTGAAATAAATATACAAAATACATAAAATAATGTAAATTTGTATCAAAATATATATTCAAATACACATATATTAAAATTAATATACAAAATGCGTGTATAATAAGGTAAATTTGTATTGAAAAAATATGCAACATACACGTTTACTCATACAAATTTATATTATTTTATTGGTATTTTGTTTTTTTATTTTGATACGAATTACATGATTATGTGTATTTTGTACATATTTCTTTATACGTATTTACATTATTTAATGTGTATTTTGTTTATATATTTTCATACAAATTTACGTTATTATATGTGTATTTGTATAAATATTTTGATACAAATTTACTTTATTTCATGGATTTTGTATATATATTTCAATTCAAATTTAGCTTATTTTGTGTGTATTTTGTATATATTTTCATACAAATTTAATTACTTCTGTGTATTTTTGTATATAGTTTTATATAAATTTACATTATTTTATGTGTTTATTGGTATTTTGTTTATTTATTTTGATACGAATTTACATTATTTTATGTGTATTTTGTATACATTTTTTTATAGGTATTTACTACATTTTAGGTGTATTTTGTATATATATTTAAATAGAAATCTACGTTATTTTATGTGTATTCGTATATATATTTTGAAACAAATTTACATTGTTTTATATGTATTTTGCATTTCTATTTCAATACAAATTTACCTTATTGTGATATGCTTTTTGTATATTTATTTTTATACAAATTTAGTTTTTTGATGTGTATTTTGGTATATATATTTTTAAAAATGCGTTATTTTATGGGTATTTTGCTTCTTTATTTTCATACAAATTTACATTATTTTATTAATATTCTGTGTATTTATTTTGATACGATTTTACATTATTCTATTTGTGTTTTGTATATATTTTTTTTATACAAATTTACGTTATTTTAAGTGTATTTGTTTATGTATTTTTATTCAAATTTACATTATTTTATGTGTATTTTGTGTATATATTTCAATACAAATTTACCTAATTTTATGTGTATTTTGTATATTTATTTTCAGCCAAATTTAAAATATTTTTGTCTATTTTTTTATATAGTTTGATACAAATTTAGGTTATTTTATGTGTATTTTGTATATCTAATGTCATACAAATACACATTATTTTATTGATATTTTGTTTATTTATTTTGACGCGAATTTTATGTGAATTTGTTTTCATTTCATACAAATTTACATTATTTTATGAGTATTTTGAACATGTATTTAAATACAAATTTAACTAATTACATGTGTATTTTGTATATCTATTTTCATACAAATTGAAATTTTTTGTTTTGTTTTTTTGTATATATTTTTATTCAAATTTTCGTAATCTTATAAAAATATATATACCAAAAAACACATAAAATATTTAAATTTGCATTGAAATAAATATACAAAATGCACATACAATAAGGTAAATTTGTATTGAAAGAGATATGCAAAAATACATATAAAACAATATAAATTTGTTTCAAAATATATATACGAATACAAATAAAAAAACGTAGATTTCTATAAAAATATATATACAAAACACACATAAAATTAAGTAAATACGTATAAAATAATGTATACAAAATACACATAAAATAATGTAAACTCGAATTAAAATAAATAAACAAAATACCAATAAAAGAATGTGTATTTGGATAAATATAAATATAGAAAATACACATACAAAATAAACATAAAATAAGGTAGATTTGTAAAAAAATATATGTACAAAATACACATAAAATAATGTAAATTTATATAAAAATATATATACAAATACACATAAATACCATGAATTTGTATAAAAATATATATTCAAAATAAATATTAAATAATGTAAAAGCGTATAAAAATATATATACAAAGTACATATAAAATAATGTAAATTCGTATCAATATAAATCAACAAAACACCAATAAAATAACATATATTTGAATGAAAATAAATTTCCAAAATACACATAACATAACTAAAATTTGTATTAAAATATATACAAAAATATATAGAAATAATTTGAGTTTGTATGAAAATAGATATACAAAATACACATAAAACTAGGTAAATTTCTTTTGAAATGTATATACAAAATACCCATAAAATATTGTAAATTTGTGTCAAAATATATAAGCAAATACACATAAAATAACGTAAATTTGTATGAAAAATATATACAAAATACACATAGAATAATGTCAATTCGTAGCAAAATGAATGAGCAGAATATCAATAAAATATTGTAAATTTGTATGAAAATAAAGATGCAAAATACCCAAAAAATAAAGCATATGTTTATAAAAATACAGATACAAAAATACACATCGAATAATTAAATTTGTATTAAAATTAATATACAAAATGCGTATATAATAAGGTAAATTTGTATTGAAAAAATATGCAACATACACGTTTACTCATACAAATTTATATTATTTTATTGGTATTTTGTTTATTTATTTTGATACGAATTACATGATTATATGTGTATTTTGTACATATTTTTTATACGTATTTACATTATTTAATGTGTATTTTGTTTATATATTTTCATACAAATTTACGTAATTATATGTGTATTTGTTTAAATATTTTGATACAAATTTACTTTTATTTTATGTATTTTGTATATATATATCAATTCAAATTTAGCTTATTTTGTGTGTATTTTGTATATATTTTCATACAAGTTTAATTACTTCTGTGTATTTTTGTATATAGTTTTATATAAATTTACGTTATTTTATGTGTTTTTTGTATATTTATATTTATACAAATACACATTCTTTTATTGGTATTTTGTTTATTTATTTTGATACAATTTTACATTATTTTATGTGTATTTTGTATACATTTTTTTATACGTATTTACTTCATTTTATGTGTATTTTGTATATATATTTTTATAGAAATCTACGTTATTTTATGTGTATTCGTATACATATTTTGAAACAAAATTACATTGCTTTATATGTATTTTGCATATCTATTTCAATACAAATTTACCTTATTGTACATATAAAACAATGTAAATTTGTTTCAAAATATATGTACGAATACACATAAAATAACGTAGATTTCTATAAAAATATATATACAAAATACACATAAAATTAAGTAAATACGTATAAAAAAATGTAAACAAAAAACACATAAAATAATGTAAATTCGAAACAAAATAAATAAACAAAATACCAATAAAAGAATGTGTATTTGTATAAATATAAATGTACAAAATACACATACAAAATAAACATAAAATAAGGTAAATTTGTAATGAAATATATGTACAAAATACACATAAAATAATGTAAATTTATTTGAAAATATATATACAAATACACATAAAATACCATGAATTTGTATAAAATTATATACTCAAAATAAATATTAAATAACGTAAATGCGTATAAAAATATATATACAAAGTACATATAAAATAATGTAAATTCGTATCAATATAAATCAACAAAATACCAATAAAATAACATATATTTGAATGAAAATAGATTTACAAAATACACATAACCTAACTAAAATTTGTATTGAAATATATACAAAAATACATACAAATAATTTGAGTTTGAATGAAAATAGATATTCAAAATACACATAAAACAAGGTAAATTTCTTTTGAAATATATATACAAAATACCCATAAAATATTGTCATAATTTCATATGTATTTTGTATATATATTTCTATAGAAATCAATTTTATTTTATGTGTATTCGTATGAATATTTATTTTGATAAAAATTCAAATATTTTATGTGTATTTTGGTATCAATAATTTTATAAAAAATGCGTTATTTTATAGGTATTTTGCATCTTAATTTTCATACAAATTTACATTATCTTATTAATATTCTGTGTATATATTTTGATACGATTTTACATTATTCTATTTGTGTTTTGTATATATTTTTTTTATACATATTTACATTATTTAATGTGTATTTTGTATATATATTTCATACAAATTTACGTTATTATATGTGTATTTGTTTATAGATTTTATTTCAAATTTATATTATTTGATGTGTATTTTGTATATGTATTTCAATAGAAATTAACCTAATTTTATGTGTATTTTGTATATTTCTTTTCATAAAAATTTAAATTATTTTTGTGTATTTTTGTATATAGTTTTATACAAATTTAGGTTATTTTAGGTACGCATTTACATTATTTAATGTGTGTTTTGTATATATATTTTTATCCAAAGTTAATTTATTTTACGTTCATTTTTGGACATATATTTTTATAGAAATTAGCGTTATTTTATATGTATTTGTATATGTTTTCTCATACAAATTTACATTATTTTATTGCTATTTTGCTTATTTAGTTTGATACGAATTACATGATTATATGTGTATTTTGTACATATTTTTTATACGTATTTACATTACTTAATGTGTATTTTGTTTATATATTTTTAAACAAATTTACGTTATTATATGTATTTTTTTAAATATTTTGATACAAATTTACATTATTTTATGTATTTTGTATATACATTTCAATTCAAATTTAGCTTATTTTATCTGTATTTTGTATATCTATTTTCAAACGAATTTAATTACTTCTGTGTATTTTTGTATATAGTTTTATACAAATTTACGTTATTTTATGTGTATTTTGTATATTTATATTTATACAAATACACATTCTTTTATTGGTATTTTGTTTATTTATTTTGATACGAATTTACATTATTTTATGTGTATTTTGTATACATTTTTTTATACGTATTTACTTCATTTTACGTGTATTTTGTATATATATTTTTATACAAATCTACATTATTTTATGTGTATTCGTATATATATTTTGAATCAAATTTACATTGTTTTATATGTATTTTGCATATCTATTTCAATACAGATTTACCTTATTGTATGTGTATTTTGTATATTTATTTTAATACAAATAAATTTTTTTATGTGTATTTTTGTATATATATTTAAAAAAAATGCGTTATTTTATGGGTATTTTGCTTTTTATTTTCATACAAATTTACATTATTTTATTAATATTCTGTGTATTTATTTTGATACGATTTTACATTATTCTATTTGTGTTTTGTATATATTTTTTTTTATACACATTTACGTTAGTTTAAGTGTATTTGTTTATGACTTTTCATTCAAATTTTCATTATTTTATGTGTATTTTGTATGTATTTCAATAAAATTTTTAATTTTATGTGTATTTTGTATATTTATTTTCATACAAATTTAAATTATTTTTGTGTATTTTTGTATATAGTTTTATACAAATTTATGTTATCTTATGTGTATTTTGTATATTTATTTTCATACAAATACACATTCTTTTATGACATTTGTTTATTTATTTTGACGTTAATTTACATTATTTAATGTGTATTTTATATATATATTTTTATACATATTTACATCCTTTCATCTGTATTTTGTATATTTATAAAAAATGCGTTATTTTATGGGTATTTTGCATCTTTATTTTCATACAAATTTCCTTAATTTTATTTACATTCTGTGTATTTATTTTAATACGATTTTACATTATTCTATTTGTGTTTTGTATATATATTTTTTTATACATATTTACATTATTTAATGAGTATTTTTTATATATATTTTATACAAATTTATGTTAATTTAAGTGTATTTGTTTATATATTTTCATTCAAATTTACATTATTTTATGTGTATTTTGTATATGTATTTCTTTACAAATTTACCTAATTTTATGTGTATTTTGTATATTTATTTTCATACAAATTTAACTTATGTTTGTGTATTTTTATATATAGTTTTATACAAATTTACGTTATTTTATGTGTATTTTGTATATGTATTTTCATACAAATACACATTCTTTTATTGATATTTTAATAATTTATTTTGACACGAATTTACATTATTTAATGTGTATTTTGTATATATATTTTTATACGTATTTACAACATTTCATGTGTATTTTGTATATATATTTCTATAGAAATCTACGTCATTTTATGTGTATTCGTATTTATATTTTGAAACAAATCTACATTATTTTATGTGTATTTTGTATATATATTTCATTATAAATTTGTGTTATTTTAAGTTTATTTTTATATCTATTTTCATTCAAATTCAAATCATTTTATGTGTATATATTTATTTGTATTTACGTTATTTTAAGTGTATTTTCTATATATATTTTCATTCAAAATTACATTATTTTATCGGTATTTTGTTCATTTATTTCGATACGAATTTAGATTATTTCATGTGTATTTTCTATACATATACATATAGAGTAAATTTCTATACAAATATATTTTCAAAATACATATAAAATTATGTAAATAAGTATAAAAATATATATATCAAATACACCTAAAAAAAATGAAAATTCGTATCAAAATAAATAAATAAAATTCCGATAAAAGAACGTATATTTGTCGGAAAATAAATATACAAAATACACATAAAATTACGAAAATATGAATAAAAATATATACAAAAATACACAAAATTAATTTCAATTTGTATGAAAATAGATATACAAAATACACATATAATTAGTTAAATTTGTATTTAAATACATGTACAAAATTCACATAAAATAATGTAAATTTGTATGAAATGAAAACAAATTCACATAAAATAACGTACATTGGTATAAAATAGATATACAAAATATACATAGAATAATGTAAAATCGTATCAAAATAAATACACAGAATATCAATAAAATAATGTAATTTTGTATGAAAATAAAGATGCAAAATACCCATAAAATAAAGAATATTTTTATAAAAAAACATATACAAAAATACACATAGAATAGCTAAATTTGTATTAAAATTAATATACAAAATGCACGTCCAATAAGGTAAATTTGTATTGAAAAAATATACAAAATGCACATAAAACAATGTATATTTGTTTCAAAATATATATACGAATACATATTAAATAACGTATATTTCTATAGAAATATATATACAAAATACACATGAAATGACGTAAATACGTATAAAAATATATATACACAATACACATTAAATTATGTAAATTCGCATCAAAATAAATAAACAAAATATCAATAAAAGAATGTGTATTTGTATGAAAATATATATACAAAATACACATAAAATATTGTAAATTTGAATAAAACTCTATACAAAAATACACAAAAAATAATTTAAATTTGTATAAAATATATATACAAAATACACATGAAATTAGGTAAATTTCTATTGAAATACATATACAAAATACACATAAAATAATATAAATTTGAATAAAAATATATAAACAAATACACTTAAAATAACGAAAATTTGTATGAAATATATATAGAAAATACACATTAAATAATGTAAATATGTATAAAAAAACATATACAAAACTCAAATAGAATAATGAAAAATAGTATCAAAATAAATACACAGAATATTAATAAAATAATGTAAATTTGTATGAAAATGAAGATGCAAAATACCCATAAAACAACGCATTTTTTATGTAAATATATACCCAAAATGCACATAAAATATTTAAATTTGTATTACAATAAATATACAAAATGCACATACAATAAGGTAAATTTGTATTGAAATAGATATGCAAAATACATATAAAACAATGTAAATTTGTTTCAAAATATACATACGAATACACATAAAATAACGTAGATTTCTATAAAATATATATACAAAATACACATAAAATGAAGTAAATACGTATAAGAAAATGTATACAAAATACACATAAAATAATGTAAATTCGTATCAAAATAAATAAACTAAATGCCATTAAAAGAATGTTTACTTGTATAAATATAAATATTCAAAATACACATAAATTAACGTAAAATTGTATAAAACTTAATACAAAAATAAACAAAAATAATTAAATTTGTATGAAAATAGATATACAAAAGACACATAAAATAAGCTAAATTTGAATTGAAATAAATATAGAAAATACATAAAATAGTGTAAATTTGTATCAAAATATATATTCAAATACACATATAATAACGTAAATTTGTATAAAAATATATAAACAAAATACACATTAAATAATGTAAATACGTATAAAAGATATGTACGTAATGTAAAAATTTATAAAATTAAAGATGCAAAATACCCATAAAATATCTCATATTTAAAAAAAAATATATACAAAAATACACATAAAATAATTAAATTTGTATTAAAATAAATATACAAAATACACATACAATAAGGTAGATTTTTTATTGAAATAGATATGCAAAAAACACATAAAATAATGAAATTTTTTATCAAAATCTATACGAATACACACAATAAAATTACGTAAATTTTTATGAAAATATATATACAAAATACACATAAAATAATGTAAATACATAGAAAAATATATATAAAAAATGCACATAAAATAATGTAAAATCGTATCAAAATAAATAAACAAAATTTCCTCTGAAAGAATGTATCTGTGTAGGAAAATATAAATACAAAATACAAATAAAAAGAAAATTGTATAAAAATAATACAAAAATACACAAAAATAATTAAAATTTGTTTGAAAATAGATATGCAAAATACAAATGAAATTAGGCAAATTTTATTGAAATCCATATACAAAATACACATAAAATAATGTAAATTTGTATGAAAATATATAAACAAATACACATAAGATAACGTAAATTTCCATAAAATATATGTACAAAATATACATTAAATAATGTAGATATGTCTAAAAATATATATACAAAATACACAGTATAACGTAAAATCGTATCAAAATAAATAAACAGACAATCAATAAAATAATGTAAATTTGTATGAAAATAAAGATGCAAAATACCCATATAATAACGCATATTTGTTTAAAAATATATATACAAAAATACACATAAAATAATTAAATTTGCATCAAAATAAATATACAAAAGGCACATACAATAAAGAAAATTTGAATTGAAATAGATATGCGAAATACACATAAATAATGTAAATTTGTATCAAAATATATATACGAATACACATAAAATAGAGTAAATTTCTATGAAAATATATATTCCAAATCCGTATAAAATTATGTAAATAAGTATAAATATATATATATATATATATATATATATATATATATATATATATATATATATATATATATATATATATATATATATATATATATATATATATATATATATCAAATACACCTAAAATAATGAAAATTCGTATCAAAATAAAAATAAAAAAAATTCCGATAAAAGAACGTATATTTGTAGGAAAATAAATAAACAAAATTCACAAAATTACGAAAATTTGAATAAAAATATATACTAAAATACACAAAATTAATTTCAATTTGTATGAAAATAGATATACATAATACACATATAATTAGTTAAATTTGTATTTAAATACATGTACAAAATACAAATAAAATAATGTAAATTTGTATGAAATGAAAACAAATTCACATAAAATTACGTTCATTTGTATGAAATATATATACAAAATATACATAGTATAATGTAAAATCGTATCAAAATAAATAAACAGAATATCAATAAAATAAGGTAAATTTGTATGAAAATAAAGATGCAAAATACCCATAAAATAAAGCATTTCTTTTATGAGAATACATATACAAAAATACACATAGAATAATTAAATTTGTATTAAAATTAATATACAAAATGCACGTACAATAAGGTAAATTTATACTGAAAAAATATGCAAAATGCACATAAAACAATGTATATTTGTTTCAAAATATATATATGAATACACATAAAATAACATATATTTCTATAGAAATATATATACAAAATACACATGAAATGACGTAAATACATATAAAAATATATATACACAATACACATTAAATAATGTGAAATCGCGTCAAAATAAATAAACAAAATATCAATTAAAAATGTGTATTTGTATGAAAATAGATATACAAAATACACATAAAATATTTTAAATTTATATAAAACTCTTTTTATGAAAATATATATACCAAAATAATAAAATATTTAAATTTGTCTTACAATAAATATACAAAATGCACATACAATAAGGTAGATTTATTTTGAAATAGATATGCTAAATACATATAAAACAATGTAAATTTGCTTCAAAATATATATACCAATACACATAAAATAACGTAGATTACTATAAAAATATATATGCAAAATACACATTAAATGAAGTAAATACGTATAAGAAAATGTATACAAAGTACACATAAAATAATTAAATTTGTGTTAAAATAAATATACAAAATACACATACTGTGTATTTTGTATATCTTTTTTCATAAAAATACACATTCTTTTCATGATATTTTGTTTATTTATTTTGACACGAATTAACATTATTTAATGTGTATTTTGTATATATATATTTATACGTATTTACATTATTTCAAGTGTATTTTGTATATATATTTCTATAGAAATCTGCGTTATTTTATGTTTATTCGTATATATATTTTGAAACAAATTTACATTATTTTATGTGTATTTTGCATATTTTTTCAATACAAATTTACCTTATTGTATGTGCATTTTGTATATTAATTTTAATACAAATTTAATTAATCTATGTGTATTTTTGTATATGTATTTTTAGAAAAATATGCTTTATTTTATGGGTATTTTGCATCTTTACTTTCATACAAATTTACATTATTTTATTGATATTCTGTGTATTTATTTTGATATGATTTTACATTATTCTATGTGTATTTTGTATATATATTTTATATAAAATGTATTTGTTTTCATTTCATACAAATCTACATTATTTTATATATACAAAAATCAAATCGAATAACGTGAAATCGTATCAAAATAAATACACCGAATATTAATAAAATAATGTAAATTTGTATGAAAATAAAGATGGAAAATTCCCATCAAATAGCGCATTTCTTATAAAAATATATATACCAAAATACACATGAAATATTTAAATTTGTATTGAAGTAAATATACAAAATGCACATACAATAAGGTAAACTTGCATTGAAGGAGATATGCAAAAATACATATAAAACAATGTAAATTTGTTTCAAAATATATACGAATACACATAAAATAACGTAAATTTCTATAAAAATATATATACAAAATACACATAAATTGAGTAAATACGTATAAAAATAGACATACAATATACACATAGAATAATGTAAAAATGTTTAAAAAAAAATAAACAGCATATAAATAAAATAATGTAAATTTGTATGAAAATAAAAATGCAAAATACCCATAAAATAAAGCATATTTTTATAAAAATACATATACAAAAATACACATAGCATAATTAAATTTGTATTAAAATTAATATACAAAATGCATATACAATAAGGTAAATTTGTATTGAAAAAATATGCAAAATACACATAAAACAGTGTAAATTTATTTCAAAATCTATATACGAATACTCATAAATCAACGTAGATTTCTATAGAAATATATATACAAAATACACATCAACTGATGTAAACACCAATAAAAAAAAAATATATATATATATATATATATATATATATATATATATATATATATATATATATATAAATATATATATATATATATATATATATATATATATATATATATATATATATATATATATATATATATATATATATATATATATATATATATATATATATATATATATATATATATATATATATATATATATATATATATATATATATATATATATATATATATATATATATATATATATATATATATATATATATATATAATCTAAATTTGTATAAAACTATATACAAAATACACAAAAACAATTTTAATTTGTATGAAAATAAATATACAAAATACACATAAAATTAGGTAAATTTGTATTGAAATACATTTACAAAATACATAAAATAATGTAAATTTGAATGAAAATATATAAACAAATACACTTAAAATAACGTAAATTTGTATAAAATATATATAAAATACACATTAAATAATGTAAATATGTATAAAAATATATACAAAACACAAATAGAATAATATAAAATCGTATCAAAATAAATACACAGAATATTAATAAAATAATGTAAATTTGTATGAAAATTAGGATGCAAAATACCCATAAAATAACGCATTTTTATAAAAATATTTATACAAGACACATAAAATATTTGAATTTATATTAAAATAAATATACAAATGCACATACAATAAGGTAAATTTGTATTGAAATAGATATGCAAAATACATATAAAACCATGTAAATTTTTTCAAAATATATATACGAATACATAAAATAACGTAGATTTCTATGAAAATAAATATACAACATGCTATAGAAGTGCATGCATAACGGCAGAAATAAAATACAAATACAAATACACATAAAATGAAAAAACGTATATAAAAAAAAAGGTAAACAAAAAATAAAAAAAAATAGTATTGTATTAAAATAAATAAACAAAATACTAATAAAAGAATGTGTTTTGTATAAATATAAATATACAAAATACAAATAAAATAAAACTATATTTTTATAAATATTTTGATACAAATTTACATTATTTTATGTATTTTGTATATACATTTCAATTCAAATTTAGCTTATTTTATCTGTATTTTGTATATCTATTTTCATACGAATTTAATTACTTGTGTATTTTGTATATAGTTTTATATAAATTTACGTTATTTTATGTGTATTTTGTATATTTATATTTATACAAATACACATTCTTTTATTGGTATTTTGTTTATTTATTTTGATACGAATTCACTATATTATATGTGTTTTTTGTATATATATTTTGAAACAAATTTACATTATTTTATATGTATTTTGCATATATATTTCAATACAAATCTACCTTATTGTATGTGTTTTTTGTATATTTATTTTAATACAAATTTTATTTTTTGAAATGTATTTTGATATATATATTTTAATAAATAAAAAAATGCGTTATTTTATGGGTATTTTGCTTCTTTATTTTCATACAAATTTACATTATTTTATTAATATTCTGTGTATTTATTTTTATACGATTTTACATTATTCTATTTGTGTTTTGTACATATTTTTTTATACAAATTTACGTTATTTTAAGAGTATTTGTTTATGGATTTTCATTCAAATTTACATTATTTTATGTGTATTTTGTGTATGTATTTTAATACAAATTTACCTAATTTACGTGTATTTTGTATATTTATTTCCATACAAATTTAAAATATTTTTGTGAATTTTTGTATATAGTTTGATACAAATTTAGGTGATTTTATGTGTATTTTGTATATCTATTTTCATACAAATACACATTCTTTTTATTATATTTTGTTTATTTATTTTGACATAATTTACATTATTTAATGTATTTTGTATATATATTTTTATAAGAATTTACATCATTTCATGTGTATTTTGTATAGTTTTAAACAAATTTATATTATTTAATGTGTATTTTGTATATATATATTTATACAAATACACATTCTTTTATTGGTATTTTGTTTATTTATTTTGATACTAATTTACATTATTTTATGTGTATTTTGTATACATTTTTTATACGTATTTACTTAATTTTATGTGTATTTTGTATATATTTTTATAGAAATCTACCTTATTTCATGTGTATTCGTATATATATTTTGAAACAAATTTACATTGTTTATATGTATTTTGCATATCTATTTTTGTGCATTCTGAATTTATTTTTGTTATACATAGAATAATGTAAAATCGTATCAAAATAGGTACACAGCATATCAATAAAATAATAGAAATTTGTATGAAAATAAAGATGCAAAATACCCATATGATAAAGCATATTTTTTTTAAAAATACATATACAAAAATACACATAGAATAATTAAATTTGTATTAAAATTAATATACAAAATGCACACATACAATAAGGTAAATTTGTATTGAAAAAAAACGCAAAATACAAATAAAACTGTAAATTTGTTTCAAAATATATATACGAATACACATAAAATAACGTAGATTTCTATAGAAATATATATACAAAATACACATGAAATTATGTAAATACGTATAAAAATATATATATATATAAAATTCATATTAAGTAATGTAAATTCGTGACAAAATAAATAAACAAAATATCATGAAAAGAATGTGTATTTGTATGAAAATAAATAATAGATAATAAATTTGTATGTAATATTTATGCAAGATACACATTAAATAATGTAAATATGTATAAAAAAAATATATATACAAAAAACAAATAGAATAATGTAAAATCGTATCAAAATAAATACACCGAATATTAATAAAATAATGTAAATTTGTATGAAAATAAAGATGCAAAATTCCCATCAAATAGCGCATTTCTTATAAAAATATATATACCAAAATACACATAAAATATTCAAATTTGTATTGAAATAAATATACAAAATGCACATACAATAAGGTAAACTTCTGTTGAAAGAGATATGCAAAAATACATATAAAAAACTGTAAATTTGTTTCAAAATATATATACGAATACACATAAAATAACGTAGATTTCTATAAAAATATATATACAAAATACACATAAAATAATATAAAATCAAAACAAAATAAATAAACAAAATACCAATAAAAGAATGTGTATTTGTTCTGTGTATTTATGTATATAGTTTTATACAAATTTACGATATTTTATGTGTATTTTGTATATATATATTTATACAAATACAGATTCTTTTACTGGTATTTTGTTTATTTATATTGATACGATTTTTATGTGTATTTTGTATTCATTTTTTAATACGTATTTATTTCATTTTATGTATTTTGTATATATTTTCATAGAAATCAACGTTATTTTATGTGTATTCGTATATATATTTTGAAACAAATTTACATTGTTTTATATGTATTTTGCATATCTATTTCAATACAAATTTACCTTACAGTATATGCATTTTTTATGTTTATTTTAATACAAATTTTAATATTTTATGTGTATTTTGGTATATATATTTTTATAAAAAATGCGTTATTTTATGGCTATTTTGCACCTTTATTTTCATACAAATTTACATTATTTAATTAATATTCTGTGTATTTATTTTGATACGATTTTACATTATTCAATTTTGTTTTGTATATATTTTTTTAAACATATTTACATTATTTTATTAGTATTTTGTATATATATTTGATACAAATTTACGTTATTTTAAGTGTATATGTTTATATATTTTCATTCAAATTTCCACTATTTTATGTGTATTTTGTATATGTATTTCAAAACAAATTTACCTTATTTTATGTGTATTTTGTATGTCTATTTTCATACAAATTTAAATTATTTTTGTGTATTTTTGTATATAGTTTTATACAAACTTAGGTTATTTTATGAGTATTTTGTATATCTATTTTCATACATATACACATTCTTTTATTGATATTTTGTTTATTTATTTTGACGGGAATTTAAATTATTTAATGTGTATTTTGTATATATATTTTTATACGTATTTACATCATTTCATGTGTATTTTGTATATATATTTCTTTAGAAATCTACGTTATTTTATGTGTATTCGTATATAGATTTTTAAACAAATTTACGCTTTAATGTGCATTTTGTATATTTTTTCAATACAAATTTACCTTATTGTACGTGCATTTTGTATATTAATTTTAATACAAATTTAATTATTCTATGTGTATTTTTGTATATGTATTTTTGAAAAAATATGCTTTATTTTATGGGTATTTTGCATCTTTATTTTCATACAAAATTACATTATTTTATTGATATTCTGTGTATTTATTTTGATACGATTTTACATTATTCATTTAATTTAGCTTATTTTATGTGTATTTTGTATATCTAATTATTTTAATACAAAATCAAATATTTTTTGTTTTTTCGTATATATATTTTTATAAAAAATGCGTTATTTTATGGGTATTTTGCATCTTAATTTTCATACAAATTTACATTATTTTATTAATATTTTCTGTATTTATTTTGATACGATTTTACATTATTTTATTTGTTTTTAGTATATATTTTTTATACATATTTACATTATTTAATGTGTTTTTTGTATATATATTTGATACAAATTTACGTTATTTTAAATCTATATGTTTATATATTTTCATTCAAATTTACATTATTTTATGTGTATTTTGTATATGTATTTCAATACAAATTTACCTAATTTTATATGTTTTTTGTATATTTATTTTCATACAAGTTTAAATTATTTTTGTGTATTTTTGTTTATAGTTTTATACAAATTTAGGTTATTTTATGTTTATTTTGTATATATATTTTCATACAAATACACATTCTTTTCATGATATTTTCTTATTTATTTTGACACGAATTAACATTATTTAATGTGTATTTTGTATATATATTTTTATACGTATTTACATTATTTCAATTGTATTTTGTATATATATTTCTATAGAAATCTGCGTTATTTTTTGTGTATTCGTATATATATTTTGAAACAAATTTACATTGTTTTATGTGTATTTTGCATATTTTTTCAATACAAATTTACCTTATTGTATGTGCATTTTGTATATTAATTTTAATACAAATTTGATTAATCTATGTGTATTTTGTATATGTATTTTAGAAAATATTCTTTTTTTATGGGTATTTTGCACCTTTATTTTCATACAAATTTACATTATTTTATTGATATTCTGTGTATTTATTTTAATATGATTTTACATTATTCTATGTGTATTTTGTATATATATTTTATATAAAATGTATTTGTTTTCATTTCATACAAATCTACATTATTTTATGTATTTTTTGTACATGTATACACATAAAATATTTAAATTTGTATTGAAATAAATAAACAAAATGCACATACAATAAGGTAAACTTCTATTGAAAGAGATATGCAAAAATACATATGTGTATTTTTGTATATAGTTTGATACAAATTTAGGTTATTTTATGTGTATTTTGTATATCTATTTTCATACAAATACACATTCTTTTATTTATATTTTGTTTATTTATTTTGACGCGAATTTACATTATTTAATGTGTATTTTGTATATATATTTCTATACGAATTTACATCATTTCATGTGTATTTTGTATAGTTTTAAACAAATTTATATTATTTAATGTGTATTTTGTATATATATATATATATATATATATATATATATATATATATATATATATATATATATATATATATATATATATATATATATATATACATATATATATATATATATATATATATATATATATATATATATATATATATATATATATATATATATATATATATATATATGTATATATATATATATATATATATATATATATATATATATATATATATATATATATATATATAATACACATTCTTTTATTGGTATTTTGTTTATTTATTTTGATACTAATTTACATTATTTTATGTGTATTTTGTATACATTTATTATACGTTTTACTTAATTTTATGTGTATTTTGTATAAATATTTTTATAGAAATCTACCTTATTTCATGTGTATTCGTATATATATTTGGAAACAAATTTACATTGTTTATATGTATTTTGCATATCTATTTTTGTGTATGTATTTATTTTTGTTATACATAGAATAATGTAAAATCGTATCAAAATAAGTACACAGAATATCAATAAAATAATGTAAATTTGTATGAAAATAAAGATGCAAAATACCTGTAAAATAAAGCATTTTTTTTTTTTAAATACAGATACAAAAATACACATAGAATAATTAAATGTGTTAAAATTAATATACTAAATGCACATACAATAAGGTAAGTTTGTATTGAAAAAAAAAGCAAAATACACATAAAACAGTGTAAATTTGTTTCAAAATATATGTACGAATACACATAAAATAACATTGATTTCTAGAGGAATATATATACAAAATACACATGAAATGATGTAAATACGTATAAAAATATATACAAAATACACATTAAATACTGTAAATTCGCGTCAAAATAAATAAACAAAATATCAATAAAAGAATGTGTATTTATATGAAAATAAAGAGGCAAAATACCCATAAAATAACGCATTTTTTATTTTATTTATAAAAATATATATACCAAAATACACATAAAAAAATAAATTTGAATTAAAATAAATATATAAAAAACACATACAATAAGGTAAATTTGTATTGAAATAGATATGCAAAATACATATAAAACAATGTAAATTTGTTTCAAAATATATATACGAATACACATAAAATAACGTAGATTTCTATAAAAATATATATACAAAATACACATAAAATTAAGTAAATACGTATAAAAAAATGTAAACAAAATACACATAAAATAATGTAAACTGGAAACAAAATAAATAAACAAAATACCAATAAAAGAATGTGTATTTGTATAAATATAAATGTACAAAATACACATACAAAATAAACATATAAAAAGGTAAATTTATAATGAAATATATGTACAAAATACACATAAAATAATGTAAATTTATATGAAAATATATATACAAATACACATAAAATACCATGAATTTGTATTAAATTATATATTGAAAATAAATATTAAATAATTTAAATGCGTATAAAAATATATATACAAAGTAAATATAAAATAATGTAAATTCGTATCAATATAAATCAACAAAATATCAATAAAATAATATATATTTGAATGAAAATAGATTTCCAAAATACACATAACATAACTAAAATTTGTATTGAAATATATACAAAAATACATAAAAATAATTTGAGTTTGTATGAAAATAGATATTCAAAATACATATAAAACTAGGTAAATTTCTTTTGAAATATATATACAAAATACCCATAAAATATTGTAAATTTGTGTCAAAATATGTAAACAAATACACATAAAATAACTTAAAATAACGTAAATATGTATCATATATATATACAAACAACACATTAAATAATGTAAATATGTATAAAAATATAGATACAAAACATAAATAAAATAATGTAAAATCGTATCAAAATAAATACAGAAAATATTAATAAAATAATGTAAATTGGTATGAAAATTAAGATGCAAAATACCCATAAAATATCGCATTTTTTAATAAAAATATATATACGAAAAAACATAAAATATTTGATTTTGTATTAAAATAAATAGATATACATTCTTTTATTGGTATTTTGTTTATTTATTTTGTTTCGAATTTACATTATTTTATGTGTATTTTGTTTACATTTTTATACGTATTTACTTCATTTTATGTGTATTTTGTATATATATTTTTATAGAAGTCTACGTTATTTTATGTGTATTTGTATATATATTTTGAAACAAATTTACATTGTTTTATATGTATTTTTGCATATTTCCTTCAATAGAAGTTTACCTTATTGTATGTGCATTTTGTATTTTTATTTCAATACAAATTTAAATATTTTATGTGTATTTTGGTATATGTATTTTTATAAAAAATTCGCTATTTGATGGGAATTTTGCATCTTTATTTTCATACAAATTTACATTATTTTATTAATATTCGGTGTATTTATTTTGATACGATTTTACATTATTCTATTTGTTTTTTGTATATATTTTTTTATACATATTTACATTATTTAAATGTATCTTGCATATATATTACATACAAATTTATTATCTATTATTTATTTTCATACAAATACACATTCTTTTCATGATATTTTGTTTATTTATTTTGTCACGAATTTACATTACTTAATATGTATTTTATATATATATTTTTATACGTATTTACATAATTTCATGTGTATTTTGTATATATATTTCTATAGAAATCTACGTTATTTTAAGTGTATTCGTATATATATTTTGAAACAAATTTACACTGTTTTATTTGTATTTTGCGTTTTTTTTCAATACAAATTTACCTTATTGTATGTGTGCATTTTGTATATTAATTTTAATACAAATTTAATTATTCTATGTGTATTTTTGTATATGTATTTTTTAAAAAAAATATGCTTTATCTTATGGGTATTTTGCATCTTTATTTTCATAAAAATTTAAATTATTTTATTGATATTCTGTGTACTTATTTTGATACGATTTTACATTATTCTATGTATAACAAAAATAAATACATACACAAAAATAGATATGCAAAATACATATAAACATTGTAAATTTGTTTCAAAATATATATACGAATACACATGAAATAAGGTAGATTTCTATAAAAATATATATACAAAATACACATAAAATTAAGTAGATTCGTATAAAAAATGTATACAAAATACACATAAAATAATGTAAATTAGTATCAAAATAAATAAAGAAAATACCAATAAAAGAATGTGTTAAATAATATAAATTTGTTTAAAACTATACAAAATACACATGAAATGATGTAAATACGTATAAAAATATATATACAAAATACACATTAAATAATGTAAATTTGTATGAAAATAAAGAAGCAAAATACCCATAAAATAACGCATTTTTTTTATTTATAAAAATATATACACCAAAATACACATCAAAAAATTTAATTTGTATTAAAATAAATATTAAAAAAACACATACAATAAGGTAAATTTGTATTGAAATAGATATGCAAAATACATATAAAACAATGTAAATTTGTTTCAAAATATATATGCGAGTACACATAAAATAACGTAGATTTCTATTAAAATATATATACAAAATACACATAAAATGAAGTAAATACGTATCAAAAAATGTATTTGTATAAATATAAATATACAAAATACACATAAAATAACGTAAATTTATATAAAACTATATACAAAAATACAGAGAAGTAATTAAACTTGTATGAAAATATATACAAAATACACACAAAATAAGCTAAATTTGAATTGAAATATATATACAAAATACATGAAATAAAGTAAATTTGTATCAAAATATTTATACAAATACACATATAATAACGTAAATTTGTATGAAAATATATAAACAAAATACACATTAAATAATGTAAATACGTATAAAAAATATGTACAAAATACACATATAATCATGTAATTCGTATCAAAATAAATAAACAAAATACCAATAAAATAATATAAATTTGTATGAGTAAACGTGTATGTTGCATATCTTTTCAATACAAATTTACCTTATTATATACGCATTTTGTATATTAATTTTAATACAAATTTAATTATTCGATGTGTATTTTTGTATCTGTATTTGTATATATATTTTTATACGCATTTACATTATTTAATATTTATTTTGAATATATATTTTTATACAAATTCATGGTATTTTATGTGTATTTGTATATATATTTTTTTATAAATTTACATTATTTTATGTGTATTTTGCACATATATTTTTTTTACAAATCTACCTTATTTTATGTTTATTTTGTATGTGTATTTTGTATATTTATATTTATCCAAATACACATTTTTATTGGTATTTTGTTTATTTATTTTAATTCGAATTTACATTATTTTATGTGTATTTTGTATCCATTTTTTTATACGTATTTACTTAATTTTATGTGTATTTTGTATATATATTTTTATAGAAATCTACGTTTTTTTATTTGTATTCGTATATATATATTGAAACAAATTTACATTCTTTTATATGTATTTTTGCATATCTCTTTCAATACAAATTTACCTTATTGTATGTGCATTTTTTATATTTATTTCAATGCAAATTTAAATAATTTATGTGTATTTTGGTATATATATTTTTATAAGATTACGAAAATTTGAATAAAAATATATACAAAAAAAAAATCAATTTATATGAAAATAGATATACAAAATACACATATAATTAGTTAAATTTGTATTTAAATACATGAACAAAATACACATAAAATAATGTAAATTTGTATGAAATGAAAACAAATTCACATAAAATTCGCGTCAAAATAAATAAACAAAATATCAGTAAAAGAATGTGTATTTGTATGAAAATAGATATACAAAATACACATAAAATAACCTAAATTTGTATCAAACTATATACAAAAATACACAAAAATATTTTAAATTTGTATGAAAATAAATATACAAAATACACATGAAATTAGGTAAATTTGTATTGAAATACATACACAAAACTCACATAAAATAATGTAAATTTGAATGAAAATACATAAAGAAACACTCTTAAAATAACGTAAATTTGTACAAAAAAATATGTACAAAACAAAAATAGAATAATGTAAAATCGTATCAAAATAAATACACAGAATATTAATAAAATAATGTAAATTTGTATAAAAATAAAGAAGCAAAATACCCATAAAATAACGCATTTTTTTATTTATAAAAATATATATACCAAAATACACATAAAAAAATTAAATTTGTATTATAATAAATATACAAAAAAAACACATACAATAAGGTAATTTTGTATTGAAATAGATATGCAAAATACATATAAAGCAATGTAAATTTGTTTCAAAATATATATACGAATACACATATAATAACGTAGATTTCTATAAAAATATATATACAAAATACACATAAAATGAAGTAAATACGTATAAAAAAATGTATACAAAATACACATAAAATAATGTAAATTCGTATCAAAATAAATAAACAAAATACCAATAAAAGAATGTGTATTTGTATCAATATAAATATACAAAATACACATAAAATAACGTAAATTTATATAAAACTATATACAAAAATACACAGAAGTAATTAAATTTGTATGAAAATATATAGAAAATACACACAAAATAAGCTAAATTTGAATTGAAATATATATACAAAATACATGAAATAAAGTAAATTTGTATCAAAATATTTATACAAATACACATATAATAACGTAAATTTGTATGAAAATATATAAACAAAATACACATTAAATAATGTAAATACGTATAAAAAAATATGTACAAAAAACACATATAATCATGTAATTCGTATCAAAATAAATAAAGAAAATACCAATAAAAGAATTTAAATTTGTATGAGTAAACGTTTATGTTGCATATTTTTTCAATACAAATTTACCTTATTATATACGCATTTTGTATATTAATTTTAATATATGTGTATTTGAATATATATTTTGATACAAATTTACATTATTTTATGTATTTTCTATATTTATTTCAATTCAAATTTAGCTTATTTTATGTGTCTTTTGTATATCTATTTTCATACAAATTTAATTATTTTTGTTTATTTTTCTATATAGTTTTATACAATTTTACGTTATTTTATGTGTATTTTGTATATTTATATTTATACAAGTAAACATTCTATTATTGGCATTTAGTTTATTTGTTTTGATACGAGTTTACATTATTTTATGTGTATTTTGTATACATTTTCTTATACGTATTTACTTCATTTTATGTGTATTTTGTATATATATTTTTATAGAAATCTACGTTATTTTATGTGTATTCGTATATATATTTTGAAACAAATTTACACTGTTTTATGTGTATTTTGCATATCTATTTCAATACAAATTTACCTTATTGTTTGTGCATTTTGTATATTTATTGAAATACAAATTTCAATATTTTGTGTATTTTGGTATATATATTTTCATAAAAAATGCGTTGTTTTATGGGTATTTTATGTTTATTTTTTCACAAATTTACATTATTTTATTACTATTCTGTGTATTTACTATTTTACATTATTCTATTTGTGTTTTGTATATATTTTTTTATACATATTTACATTATTTAATGTGTATTTTCTATATATATTTCATACAAATTTACGTTATTTTAGGTGTATTTGTTTATATATTTTCATTCAAATTTACATTATTTTATGTGTATTTTGTATATGTATTTCAATAGAAATTTAACTAGTTTTATGTGCATTTTGTATATATATTTTTATATAAATTTAAATTATTTTGTGTATTTTTTTAATAGAGTTTTATACAAATTTACAATATTTTATGTGTATTTTGTATATCTATTTTCATACAAATACACATTCTTTTATTGATATTTTGTTTATTTATTTTGATGCGAATTTATATTATTTAATATGTATTGTGTATATATATTTTTGTACGTATTTACGTCATTTCATGTGTATTTTTTATATATATTTCTTTAGAAATATACGTTATTTTATGTGTATTCGTATATATATTTTGAAACAAATATACATTGATTTATGTGCATTTTGTATATTTTTTCAATACAAATTTCCCTAATTGTACGTGCATTTTGTATATTAATTTTAATACAAATTTAATTATTCTATGTGTATTTTTGTGTATGTATTTTTAAAAAAGTATGCTTTATTTTATGGGTATATTGCATCTTTATTTTCATACAAAATAACATTATTTTATTGATATTCTGTGTATTTATTTTGATACGATTTTACATTATTCTATGTATATTTTGTATATCTATTTTATACAAATGTACGTTATTTTATGTGAATTTGTTTTCATTTCATAAAAATTTACATTATTTTATGTGTATTTTGTACATGTATTTAAATACAAATTTAACTAATTATCTGTGTATTTTGTATATCTATTTTCATATAAATTGAAATTTATTTTTTTGTTTTTTTTGTATATATTTTTATTCAAATTTTCGTAATTTTATGTGTATTTTGTATATTTATTTTCCTACAAATATACGTTCTTTTATCGGAATTTTGTTTATTTATTTTGATACGAGTTTTCATTTTTTTAGGTATATTTGATATATATATATTTTTATACGTATTTACATAATTTTATATGTATTTTGAATATATATTTTCATAGAAATTTACTCTATATGTATATACAAAAAAACACAAAAATATTTTAAATTTGTATGAAAATATATATACAAAATACACATAAAATTAGGTAAATTTGTAATGAAATACATATACAAAAAACACTTAAAATAATGTAAATTTGAATGAAATTATATAAACAAATACACTTAAAATGACGGTAATTTGTATAAAATATATATAAAAAATACTCATTAAATAATGAAAATATGTATAAAAAAATATATACAAAACACAAATAGTATAATATAAAATCGTATCAAAATATATACACAGAATATTAATAAAATAATGTACATTTGTATGAAAACTAAGATGCAAAATACCTATAAAATAACGCATTTTTTATAAAATTATATATCCAAAATACATATAAAATATTTGAATTTGTATTAAAATAAATATACAAAATGCACATACAATAAGGTAAATTTGTATTGAAATAGATATGCAAAAAACATATAAAACAGTGTAAATTTGTTTCAAAATATATATACGAATACACATAAAATAACGTAGATTTCTATAAATATATATATACAAAATACAAATAAAATTAAGTAAATACGAATCAAAAATGTATACAAAATACACATAAAATAATGTAAATTCGTATAAATATAAATAAACAAAATACCAATAAGAGAATGTGTATTTGTATAAATATAAATATTCAAAATGCACATAAAATAACGTAAATTTGTATAAAACTATATACAAAAATACACAGAAGTAATTAAATTTGCATGAAAATAGATATACAAAATACACACAAAATAAGCTAAATTTGAATTGAAATATATATATAAAATACATAAAATAAAGTAAATTCGTTTCAAAATATTTTTAACAAATACACATATAATAACGTAAATTTGTAAAAAAAATATATAAACAAAATACAAATTAAGTAATGTAAATACGTATAAAAAAATATTTACAAAATACACCAATAATCAAGTCATTCGTATCAAAATAAATAAACAAAATACTAATTAAATAATGTAAATTTGTATGAGAAAACATATACAAAATACACATTAAATAACGTTTTAAGTTTCTATAAAAATATATGTACAAAAATGCACATAAAATTAGTTTGCATAAAAAATATATACAAAACACACATTAGATAATGTAAATGAGTATAAAAATATGTATTCAAAATACCTATGAAATAATCTAAATTCGTATTGAGTTAAATTAAGAAAATAACAATAAAATAATGTAATTTTGGATGAAAATATATATAGAAAACACACATAAAATAACCTAAATACAAATACAAATATACACATTAAATAATTTAAAATTGAATGAAATAAATATACAAAATAAACATAAAATAAGGTAAATTTGTAATAAAATATATGTAAGAATACACATAAAATAATATAAATTTGTATGAAAATATATATACAAATACACATAAAATAAAATGAATTTGTATAAAATGTTTGAAAATATATACGAATACACACAATAAAATAACGTAAATTTTTATGAAAATGTATATATAAAATACACATAAAATAGTTTAAATACGTAGAAAAATATATATACAAAATACACATAAAATAATGTAAATTCGTAAAAAATTAAATACACAAAATTCCAATAAAAGAATGTATATTTGTAGGAAAATATATATACAAAAAAAATAAAATAGCTAGAATTTGTATAAAAATATATACAAAAATACACAAAAATAATTTAAATTTGTTTGAAAATAGATATGCAAAATACACATAAAGTTAGGCAAATTTGTATTGAAATACATATACAAAACTCACATAAAATAATATAAATTTGTTTGAAAATATATAAACAAATACATATAAAATCACGTAAATTTAGATAAAATATATATACAAAATATACATTAAATATTTTAAATATGTATAAAAATATATTATATTATATATATTTTTATTGATATTTGCGTTATTTATGAGTATTTTGTATATGTTTTCTCATAGAAATTTACATTATTTTATTGGTATTTTGTCTGTTTATTTTGATACGAATTACATGATTATTTGTGTATTTTTTACATTTTTCTTATACGTATTTACATTATCTAATGTGTATTTTGTTTATATATTTTTATACAAATTTACGTTATTATATGTGTATTTGTATAGGTATTTTGATACAAATTTACATTATTTTATGTATTTTGTATATATATTTCAATTCAAATTTAGCTTATTTTATGTGTATTTTGTATATCTATTTATTTTAATACAAAATCAAATATTTTATGTTTTTTCGTATATATATTTTTTATAAAAAGTGCGTTATTTTATGGGTATTTTGCATCTTAATTTTCATACAAATTTACATTATTTTTTTAATATTTTCTGTATTTATTTTGATACGATTTTACATTATTTTATTTGTGTTTTGTATATATATTTTTATACATATTTACATTATTTAATGTGTTTTTTGTATATATATTTGATACAAATTTACGTTATTTTAAGTCTATATGTTTATATATTTTCATTCAAATATACATAATTTTATGTGTATTTTGTATATGTATTTCAATACAAATTTACCTAATTTTATATGTTTTTTCTATATTTATTTTCATGCAAGTTTAAATTATTTTTGTGTATTTTTGTTTATAGTTTTATACAAATTTAGGTTATTTTATGTGTATTTTGTATATCTATATTCATACAAATACACATTCTTTTCACGATATTTTGTTTATTTATTTTGACACGAATTAACATTATTTAATATGTATTTTGTATATATATTTTTTTACGTATTTACATTATTTCAAGTGTATTTTGAATATAAATTTCTATAGAAATCTGCGTTATTTTATGTGTATTCGTATATATATTTTGAAACAAATTTACATTGTTTTATGTGTATTTTGCATATTTTTTCAATACAAATTTACCTTATTGTATGTGTATTTTGTATATTAATTTTAATACAAATTTGATTAATCTATGTGTATTTTTGTATATGTATTTTTATAAAAATATGTAATTAGTTAAATTTGTATTTAAATACATGTACAAAATACACATGAAATAATGTAAATTTGTATGAAATGAAAACAAATTCACATAAAAGAACGTACATTTGTATAAAATAGATATACAAAATAATTTTATGTGTATTTTGTATATTTATTTTCATACAAATTTAAATTATTTTTGTGTATTTTTGTATATAGTTTTATACAAATTTAGGTTATTTTATGAGTATTTTGTATATCTATTTTCATACAAATACACATTCTCTTATTGATATTTTGTTTATTTATTTTGACGAGAATTTAAATTATTTAATGTGTATTTTGTATATATATTTTTATACGTATTTACATCATTTCATGTGTATCTACGTTATATTATGTGTATCCGTATATCGATTTTTAAACAAATTTACACTTTTATGTGTATTTTGCATATTTTTTCAATACAAACTTACCTTATTGTATATGCATTTTGTATATTAATTTTAATACAAATTTAATTATTCTATGTGTATTTTTGTATATGTATTTTTATAAAAATATGCTTTATTTTATGGGTATTTTGCATCTTTATTTTCATACAAATTTACGTTATTTTATTGATATTCTGCTCATTCATTTTGATACGATTTGACATTATGCTATGTGTATTTTTTATATATTTTTCAAAAAAATTTACGTTATTTTATGTGTATTTGTTTATATATTCTGACACAAATTTACAATATTTTATCGGTATTGTGTATATATATTTCAAAAGAAATTTACCTATTTTTATGTGTATTTTGATTATCTATTTTCATACAAACTCAAATTATTTTTATGTATTTTTGTATATATTTCAATAGAAATTTTAGTTATGTTATGTGAATTTTGTAAATTTATTTTCAATCAAATATATATTATTTTATTGGTATTTTGTTGATTTATATTGATAAGAATTTACATTATTTTATATGTACTTTTTATATATATTTTTATACGCATTTACATTATTTAATATTTATTTTGAATATATAATTTTATACAAATTCATGGTATTTTATGTGTATTTGTATATATATTTTCATATAAATTTACATTATTTTATGTGTATTTTGTACATATATTTCATTACAAATTTACCTTATTTTATGTTTATTTTGTATGTGTATTTTGTACATTTATATTTATACAAATACACATTCTTTTATTGGTATTTTGTTTATTTATTTTGTTTCGAATTTATATTATTTTATGTGTACTTTGTTTACATTTTTTTATACGTATTTACCTAATTTTATGTGTATTTTGTATATATATATATATTTTTATAGAGATCTACGTTATTTTATGTGTATTCGTATATATATTTTGAAACAAATTTACTTTGTTTTATATGTATTTTTGCATATCTCTTTCAATAGAAGTTAACCTTATTGTATGTGCATTTTGTACATTTATTTCAATACAAATTTAAATATTTTATGTGTATTTTGGTATATATATTTTTATAAGAAATGCGCTATTTGATGGGAATTTTGCATCTTTATTTTCATACAAATTTACATTATTTTATTAATATTCGGTGTATTTATTTTGATACGATCTTACATTATTCTATTTGTTTTTTGTATATATATTTTTTATAAATATTTACATTATTTAATGTATATCTTGCATATATATTTCATACAAATTTACTATCTATTATTTATTTTCATACAAATACACATTCTTTTCATGATATTTTGTTTATTTATCTTGACACGAATTTACATTACTTAATTTGTATTTTATATATATATATATATATATATATATATATATATATATATATATATATATATATATATATATATATATATATATATATATATATATATATATATATATATATATATATATATATATATATATATATATATATATATATATATATATATATATATATATATATATATATTTTATAATTTCATTTCATGTGTATTTTGTATATATATTTTATAGAAATCTACGTTATTTTATGTGTATTCGTATATATTTTGAAACAAATTTACAATGTTTTATTTGTATTTTGCGTTTTTTTTCAATACAAATTTACCTTATTGCATGTGTGCATTTTGTATATTAATTTTAATACAAATTTAATTATTCTATGTTTATTTTTGTATATGTATTTAAAAAAAAAATGCTTTATCTTATGGGTATTTTGCATCTTTGTTTTCATACAAATTTAAATTATTTTATTGATATTCTGTGTACTTATTTTGATACGATTTAACATTATTCTATGTATAACAAAAATAAATACAGAATACACAAAAATAGATATGCAAAATACATATAAACAATGTAAATTTGTATCAAAATATATATACGAATAAACATGACATGGGTATTTTGAATCTTAATTTTCATACAAATTTACATTATTTTATCAATATTTTCTGTATTTATTTTGATAAGATTTTACATTATTTTATCTATTTTCATACAAATACACATTCTTTTCATGATATTTTTTTAATTTATTTGACACGAATTAACATTATTTAAAGTGTATTTTGTATATACATTTTTATACGTATTTACATTATTTCAAGTGTATTTTGTATATATATTTCTATAGAAATCTACGTTATTTTATGTGTATTGGTATATATATTTTGAAACAAATTTACATTGTTTTATGTGTATTTTGCATATTTTTTCAATTCAAATTTACATTATTGTATGTGAATTTTGTATATTATTTTTAATACAAATTTGATTAATCTATGTGTATTTTTGTGTATGTATTTTTATAAAAATATGCTTTATTTTATGGGTATTTTGCATCTTTATTTTCATACAAATTTACATTATTTTATTGATATTCTGTGTATTTATTTGGTATGATTTTACATTATTCTATGTGTATTTTGTATATATATTTTATATAAAATGTATTTGTTTTCATTTCATACAAATCTACATTATTTTATGTGTTTTTTGTACATGTATTTAAATACAAATTTAACTAGTTATATGTGTATTTTGTATATCTGTTTTGTATGTATATTTTCATAGAAATTTTCTCTATTTTATGAGTATTCGTATATATATTTTGATACAAATTTACATTATTGATGTGTATTTTGCATATCTATTTCAATACAAATTTTCTTAATTGTACGTGCATTTTGTATATTTATTTTAATACAAATTTAATTATTTTATGTGTTTTTTGTATATATATTTTTCTACGTATTTAAATTATTTTGTATATTTTGTATATACATTTTCATAAAAAAAATTACGTTATTTTATTGTGTGTATAAGTATATATTTTGATACAAATTTTATACAAATTCATGTTAGTTAATGTGTATTTGTATATATATTTTTATACAAATTTATATTATTTTATGTGTATTTTTTCATATATTTCATTACAAATTTACCTTATTTTATGTTTATTTTGTATATTTATTTCATTCAATTTTAAATTATTTTGTGTATATTTGTATTTGTATTTAGGTTATTTTATGTGTATTTTGTATATATATTTTCATCAAAAATTACATTATTATATTGGTATTTTCTTAATTTAATTCGATACGAATTTAGATTATTTCATAGGTATTTTGTATACATATTTTTATACTCATTTACATTATCTAATGTGTGTTTTGTATATATATTTTTATGCAAATTTTATTTATGTTCATTTTTGTACATATATTTTTATAGAAATTTGCGTTATTTTATATATATAGTTTTATATAAATTTACGTTATTTTATGTGCATTTTGTATATTTATATTTATACAAATACACATTCTTTTATTGCTATATTGTTTATTTATATTTATACGAATTTACATTATTTTATGTGTATTTTGTATACATTTTTTTATACGTATTTACTTAATTTTATGTGTATTTTGTATATGCATTTTTATAGAAATCTACGTTATTTTATGAGTATTCGCATATTTATTTTGAAACAAATTTACATTATTTTATATGTATTTTGCATATCTATTTCAATACAAATTTACCTTATTGTATGTGCATTTTGTATATTTATTTTGATACAAATTCAAATATTTTATGTGTATTTTGGTATGAATAATTTTATAAAAAATGCATTATTTATAGGTATTTTGCATCTAAATTTTCATACAAATTTACATTATTTTATTAATATTCTGTGTATATATTTTGATACGATTTTACATTATTCTATTTGTGTTTTGTATATATATTTTTTATACATATTTACATTATTTAATGTGTATTTTGTATATATATTTCATACAAATTTACGTTATTATATGTGTATTTGTTTATAGATTTTCTTTCAAATTTACATTATTTTATGTGTATTTTGTATATGTATTTCAACAGAAATTAACCTAATTTTATTTGTATTTTGTATATTTCTTTTCATACAAATTTAAATTATTTTTGTGTATTTTTGTATATAGTTTTATACAAATTTGGTTATTTTATGTACTCATTTACATTATTTAAAGTGTGTTTTGTATATATATTTTTATCCAAAAATAATTTATTTTACGTTCATTTTTGGACATATATTTTTATAGAAATTAGCGTTATTTTATATATATTTGTATATGTTTTCTCATACAAATTTACATTATTTTATTGCTATTTTGTTTATTTAGTTTGATACGAATTACATGATTATATGAGTATTTTGTACAAATTTTTTATACGTATTAACATTACTTAATGTGTATTTTGTTTATATATTTTTAAACAAATTTACGTTATTATATGTATTTTTTTTAAATATTTTAATACAAATTTACATTATTTTATGTATTTTGTATATACATTTCAATTCAAATTTACCTTATTTTATCTGTATTTTGTATATCTATTTTCAAACGAATTTAATTACTTATGTGTATTTTTGTATATAGTTTTATAAAAACTTATGTTATTTTATGTGTATTTTGTATATTTATATTTATACAAATACACATTCTTTTATTGGTATTTTGTTTATTTATTTTGATACGAATTTACATTATTTTATGTTTATTTTGTATACATTTTTTTATACGTATTTACTTCATTTTACGTGTATTTTGTATATATATTTTTATACAAATCTACGTTATTTTATGTGTATTCGTATATATATTTTGAAACAAATTTACATTGTTTTATATGTATTTTGCATATCTATTTCAATACAGATTTACCTTATTGTATGTGTATTTTGTATAATTATTTTAATACAAATAAATTTTTTTATGTGTATTTTTGTATATATATTTAAAAAAAATGCGTTATTTTATGGGTATTTTGCTTCTTTATTTTCATACAAATTTACATTATTTTATTAATATTCTGTGTATTTACTTTGATACGATTTTACATTATTATATTTGTGTTTTGTATATATTTTTTTATACAAATATACGTTATTTTAAGTGTATTTGTTTATGTATTTTCATTCAAATTTACAGTATTTTATGTGTATTTTGTATAAGTATTTCAATAAAAATTTACCTAATTTTATGTGTATTTTGTATATTTATTTTCATACAAATTTAAATTATTTTTGTGTATTATTGTATATAGTTTTATACAAATTTATGTTATCTTATGTGTATTTTGTATATTTATTTTCATACAAATACACATTCTTTTATTGACATTTTGTTTATTAATTTTGACGTGAATTTACATTATTTAATGTGTATTTTGTATATATATTTTTATACATATTTACATCCTTTCATGTGTATTTTGTATATTTATAAAAAATGCGTTATTTTATGGGAATTTTGCATCTTTATTTTCATACAAATTTACATTATTTTATTTACATTCTGTATATTTATTTTAATACGATTTTACATTATTCTATTTGTGTTTTGTATATATATTTTTTATACATATTTACATTATTTAATGAGTATTTTTATATATATATTTTATACAAATTTATGTTAATTTAAGTGTATTTGTTTATATATTTTCATTCAAATTTACATTATTTTATGTGTATTTTGTATATGTATTTCTTTACAAATTTACTCAATTTTATGTGTATTTTGTATATTTTTTTTCATACAAATTTAACTTATGTTTGTGTATTTTTATAAATAGTTTTATACAAATTTACGTTATTTTATGTGTATTTTCATACAAATACACATTCTTTTATTGATATTTTAATTATTTATTTTGACACGAATTTACATTATTTAATGTGTATTTTGTGTATATATTTTTATACGTATTTACAACATTTCATGTGTATTTTGTATATATATTTCTATAGAAATCTACGTTATTTTATGTGTATTCGTATATATATTTTGAAACAAATCTACATTATTTTATGTGTATTTTGTATATATATTTCATTATAAATTTGCCTTATTTTAAGTTTATTTTTATATATATTTTCATTCAAATTCAAATCATTTTATGTGTATATATTTATTTGTATTTACGTTATTTTATGTTTATTTTCTATATATATTTTCATTCAAAATTACATTATTTTATCGGTATTTTGTTCATCTTTATATTCATACAAATTTACATTATTTTATTAATATTCTGTGTATTTATTTTGATACGATTTTACATTATTCTATTTGTGTTTTGTATATATTTTTTATACAAATTTACGTTATTTTAAGTGTATTTGTTTATGTATTTTCATTCAAATTTACAGTATTTTATGTGTATTTTGTATATGTATTTCAATAAAAATTTACCTAATTTTATGTGTATTTTGTATATTTATTTTCATACAAATTTAAATTATTTTTGTGTATTTTTGTATATAGTTTTATACAAATTTATGTTATCTTATGTGTATTTTGTATATTTATTTTCATACAAATACACATTCTTTTATTGACATTTTGTTTATTTATTTTGACGTGAATTTACATTATTTAATGTGTATTTTGTATATATATTTTTATACATATTTACATCCTTTCATCTGTATTTTGTATATATATAAAAATGCGTTATTTTATGGGTATTTTGCATCTTTATTTTCATACAAATTTACATTATTTTATTTACATTCTGTGTATTTATTTTAATACGATTTTACATTATTCTATTTGTGTTTTGTATATATATTTTTTATACATATTTACATTATTTAATGAGTATTTTTTATATATATATTTTATACAAATTTATGTTAATTTAAGTGTATTTGTTTATATATTTTCATTCAAATTTACATTATTTTATGTGTATTTTGTATATGTATTTCTTTACAAATTTACCTAATTTTATGTGTATTTTGTATATTTTTTTCATACAAATTTAACTTATGTTTGTGTATTTTTATATATAGTTTTATACAAATTTACGTTATTTTATGTGTATTTTCATACAAATACACATTCTTTTATTGATATTTTAATTATTTATTTTGACACGAATTTACATTATTTAATGTGTATTTTGTATATATATTTTTATACGTATTTACAACATTTCATGTGTATTTTGTATATATATTTCTATAGAAATCTACGTTATTTTATGTGTATTCGTATATATATTTTGAAACAAATCTACATTATTTTATGTGTATTTTGTATATATATTTCATTATAAATTTGCCTTATTTTAAGTTTATTTTTATATCTATTTTCATTCAAATTCAAATCATTTTATGTGTATATATTTATTTGTATTTACGTTATTTTATGTTTATTTTCTATATATATTTTCATTCAAAATTACATTATTTTATCTGTATTTTGTTCATTTATTTCGATACGAATTTAGATTATTTGATGTGTATTTTCTATACATATACATATAGAGTAAATTTCTATGAAAATATATATTCAAAATACATATAAAATTATGTAAATAAGTATAAAAATATATTTTTCAAATACACTTAAAAAAAATGAAAATTCGTATCAAAATAAATAAATAAAATTCCGATAAAAGAACGTATATTTGTCGGAAAATAAATATACAAAATACACATAAAATTACGAAAATTTGAATAAAAATATATACAAAAATACACAAAATTAATTTCAATTTGTATGAAAATAGATATACAAAACACATATAATTAGTTAAATTTGTATTTAAATACATGTACAAAATTCACATAAAATAATGTAAATTTGTATGAAATGAAAACAAATTCACATAAAATAACGTACATTGGTATAAAATAGATATACAAAATATACATAGAATAATGTAAAATCGTATCAAAATAAATACACAGAATATCAATAAAATAATGTAATTTTGTATGAAAATAAAGATGCAAAATACCCATAAAATAAAGCATATTTTTATAAAAATACATATACAAAAATACACATAGAATAGCTAAATTTGTATTAAAATTAATATACAAAATGCACATACAATAAGGTAAATTTGTATTGAAAAAATATGCAAAATGCACATAAAACAATGTATATTTGTTTAAAAATATATATACGAATACATATAAAATAACGTATATTTCTTTAGAAATATATATACAAAATACACATGAAATGACGTAAATACGTATAAAAATATATATACACAATACACATTAAATTATGTAAATTCGCATCAAAATAAATAAACAAAATATCAATAAAAGAATGTGTATTTGTATGAAATAGATATACAAAATACACATAAAATATTGTAAATTTGAATAAAACTCTATACAAAAATACACAAAAAATAATTAAAATTTGTATAAAATATATATACAAAATACACATGAAATTAGGTAAATTTCTATTGAAATACATATACAAAATACACATAAAATAATATAAATTTGAATAAAAATATATAAACAAATACACTTAAAATAACGAAAATTTGTATGAAATATATATAGAAAATACACATTAAATAATCTAAATATGTATAAAAAAATATATACAAAACTCAAATAGAATAATGTAAAATAGTATCAAAATAAATGCACAGAATATTAATAAAATAATGTAAATTTGTATGAAAATAAAGATGCAAAATACCCATAAAACAACGCATTTTTTATGTAAATATGTATACCAAAATGCACATAAAATATTTAAATTTGTATTACAATAAATATACAAAATGCACATACAATAAGGTAAATTTGTATTGAAATAGATATGCAAAATACATATAAAACAATGTAAATTTGTTTCAAAATATACATACGAATACACATAAAATAACGTAATTTCTATAAAATATATATACAAAATACACATAAAATGAAGTAAATACGTATAAGAAAATGTATACAAAATACACATAAAATAATGTAAATTCGTATCAAAATAAATAAACTAAATGCCAATAAAAAATGTTTACTTGTATAAATATAAATATACAAAATACACATAAATTAACGTAAAATTGTATAAAACTTAATACAAAAATAAACAAAAATAATTAAATTTGTATGAAAATAGATATACAAAAGACACATAAAATAAGCTAAATTTGAATTGAAATAAATATAGAAAATACATAAAATAGTGTAAATTTGTATCAAAATATATATTCAAATACACATATAATAACGTAAATTTGTATAAAAAAATAAAAAAATACACATTAAATAATGTAAATACGTATAAAAGATATGTACGTAATGTAAAAATTTATAAAATTAACGATGCAAAATACCCATAAAATATCAGATATTTAAAAAAAAATATATACAAAAATACACATAAAATAATTAAATTTGTATTAAAATAAATATACAAAATACACATACAATAAGGTAGATTTTTATTGAAATAGATATGCAAAAAACACATAAAATAAAGAAATTTTTTATCAAAATATATACGAATACACACAATAAAATTACGTAAATTTTTATGAAAATATATATACAAATTACACATAAAATAATGTAAATACATAGAAAAATATATATAAAAAATGCACATAAAATAATGTAAATTCGTATCAAAATAAATAAACAAAATTTCCTCTAAAAGAATGTATCTGTGTAGGAAAATATATATACAAAATACAAATAAAAAAAAATAATTTATTGATTGTCTGTTTATTTATTTTGATACGATTTTACGTTATTCTGTGTATTTTGTATATATATTTTTAAACATATTTACATTATTTAATGTATATTTTGTACATATATTTTATGGAAATTTACGTTATCTTATGTGTATTTGTTTATATATTTTCATACAAATTTACATTATTTTATGTGTATTTTGTATATGTATTTCAATAAAAATTTGCCTAATTTCATTTGTATTTTGCATATCTATTTTCAAACAAATTTAAATTATTTTTGTGTATTTTTGTATTATTTTTATACAATTTTTTTTTATTTGTATTTTGTATATATATTTTTCTACACAGATACCTTGTTTTAGAGGAAATTTTGTTTATTTATTTTGATACGAATTTACATTATTTTATGTGCATTTTTTATATATATTTTTCTATGTATTTACATTATTTTATGTGTACTCTGTATATATATTTTCATAAAAATTTACGTAATTTTATTGTGTGTATATGTATATATTTTGATAAAAAAATTTCATTATTTTATGTGTTTTTTGCATATCTATATCAATAAAAATCTACCTTATTGTATGTGTATTTTGTATATTTATTTTAATACAAATTTAATTATTTTATGTGTATTTTTGTATATATTTTTTTTAAATATGAGATATTTTATGGGTATTTTGCATCTTTAATTTTATAAATTTTTACATTACGTACATATCTTTTATACGTATTTACATTATTTAATGTGTATTTTGTTTATATTTTTTTATACAAATTTACGTTATTATATGTGTATTTGAATATATATTTTGATACAAATTTACACTATTTTATGTATTTTCTATATTTATTTCAATTCAAATTTAGTTTATTTTATGTGTCTTTTGTATATCTATTTTCATACAAATTTAATTATTTTTGTTTATTTTTGTATTAAGTTTTATACAATTTTACGTTAATTTATGTGTATTTTGTATATTTATATTTATACAAGTAAATATTCTTTTATTGGCATTAAGTTTATTTATTTTGATACGAATTTACATTATTTTATGTGTATTTTGTATACATTTTCTTATACGTATTTACTTCATTTTATGTGTATTTTGTATATATATTTTATAGAAATCTACGTTATTTTATGTGTATTCGTATGTATATTTTGAAACAAATTTACATTGTTTTATTTGTATTTTGCATATCTATTTCAATACAAATTTACCTTATTGTATGTGCATTTTGTATATTTATTGTAATACAAATTTAAATATTTTATGTGCATTTCGGTATATATATTTACATAAAAAATGTGTTGTTTTATGGGTATTTTGCATCTTTATTTTCATACAAATTTATATTATTTTATTAATATTCTGTGTATTTATTTTGATACTATTTTACATTATTCTATTTGAGTTTTGTATATATTTTTTTATACATATTTACATTATTTAATGTGTATTTTCTATATATATTTCATACAAATTTTCGTTATTTTAAGTGTATTTGTTTATATATTTTTATTCAAATTTATATTATTTTATGTCTATTTTGTATATGTATTTCAATAGAAATTTACCTAGTTTCATGTGTATTTTGTTTATATATTTTATACAAATTTAAATTATTTTTTGTGTATTTTTGTATAGAGTTTTATTCAAATTTACAATATTTTATGTGTATTTTGTATATCTATTTTCATACAAATACACATTCTTTTATTGATATTTTGTTTATTTATTTTGATGCGAATTTACATAATTTAATGTGTATGGTGTATATATATTTTTATACGTATTTACGTCATTTCAAGTGTATTTTGTATATATATTTCTATAGAAATATACGTTATTTTATATGTATTCGTATATATATTTTGAAACAAATATACATTGTTTTATGTGCATTTTGCATATTTTTTCAATACAAATTTACCTTATTGTACGTGCATTTTGTATATTAATTTTAATACAAATTTAGCTATTCTATGTGCATTTTTGTATATGTATTTTTATAAAAATATGCTTTATTTTATGGGTATTTTGCATCTTTATTTTCATACAAAATTACATTATTTTATTGATATTCTGTGTATTTATTTTGATACGATTTTACATTATTCTATGTATATTTTGTATATCTATTTTATACCAATGTACGTTATTTTATATGAATTTGTTTTCATTTCATACAAATTTACATTATTTTATGTGAATTTTGTACATGTATTTAAATACAAATTTAACTAATTATATGTGTATTTTGTATATCTATTTTCATACAAATTGAAATTAATTTTGTGTATTTTTGTATATATTTTTATTCAGATTTTCGTAGTTTTATGTGTATTTTGTATATTTATTTTCCGACAAATATACGTTCTTTTATCGGAATTTTATTTATTTATTTTGATACGAATTTTCAATTTTTTTAGGTGTATTTGATATATATATTTTTATACTTATTAATATAATTTTATATGTATTTTGAATATATATTTTCATAGAAATTTACTCTATATGTATATGTATAGAAAATACACATGAAATAATCTAAATTCGTATCGAAATAAATGAACAAAATACTGATAAAATAATGTAATTTTGAATGAAAATATATATAGAAAATACACATAAAATAACGTAAATACAAATAAATATATACACATAAAATGATTTGAATTTGAATGAAAATAGATATAAAAATAAACTTAAAATAAGGCAAATTTTTAATGAAATATATATACAAAATACACATAAAATAATGTAGATTTGTTTCAAAATATATATACGAATACAAATAAAATAACGCAGATTTCTATAGAAATATATATACAAAATACACATGAAATGTTGTAAATACGTATAAAAATATATATATATATACAAAATACACATTAAATAATGTAAATTCGTGTCAAAATAAATAATTAAAATATCAATAAAAGAATGTGTATTTGTATGAAAATACATATACAAAATACACAAAATAACGTAAATTTGTATAAAACTATATATAAAAATACACAAACATAAGTTAAATTTGTATGAAAATAAATATACAAAATACACATAAAATTAGGTAAATTTGTAAAGAAATACATATACAAAATACACATAAAATAATGTAAATTTGAATGAAAATATATAAACAAATACACTTAAATTAACATAAATTTGTATAAAATATATAAAAAAATACTCATTAAATAATGTAAATATGTATAAAAAAATATATATACAAAACACAAATAGAATAATGTAAAATCGTATTAAAATAAATACACAGAATGTAAATAAAATAATGTAAATTTGTATGAAAATAAAGATGCAAAATACCCATAAAATAACGCATTTTTTATAAATATACAAAATACACATGAAAGGATGTAAATATGTATAAAAATATATATACAAAATACACATTAAATAATGTAAATTCACGTCAAAATAAATAAACAAAATGTCAATAAAAGAATGTGTATTTGTATGAAAATAAATATACAAAATACACATAAGATAACATAAATTTGTAAAAAACTATATACAAAAATACACAAAAATAATTTAAATTTGTATGAAAATAAATATACAAAATACACATAAAAATAGGTAAATTTTTATTGAAATACATATACAAAATACACATAAAATACTGTAAATTTGAATGAAAATACATAAACAAATACACTTAAAATAACGTAAATACAAAATACACATTAAGTAATGTAAATACGTATAAAAAATATGTACAAAATACACATATAATCATTTAATTCGTATCAAACTAAATAAACAAAATATCAATAAAATAATGTAAATTTGTATGAGAAAACATATACAAATACATATAAAATAACGCTAATTTCTATAAAAATATATGTCCAAAAATTAGAGTAAAATAAAGTAACTATGGATAAAAATATATATACAAAACACACATTAAATAATGTAAATGCGTACATAAAATAACCTAAATTTGTATAAAACTATATACAAAAATACACAAAAATAATTTTAATTTGTATGAAAAGAAATATACAAAATACACATAAAATAATGTAAATTTTAAAGAAAATATATAAACAAATACACATATAATAACGTAAATTTGTATGAAATATATATACAAAATACACATTAAATAATGTAAATATGTATAAAAAATATATACAAAACACAAATAGAATAATGTAAAATCGTATCAAAATTTTCGTTATTATATGTATTTTTATAAATATTTTGATACAAATGTACATTATTTTATGGATTTTGTATATACATTTCAATTCAAATTTAGCTTATTTTATCTGTATTTTGTATATCTATTTTCATACGAATTTAATTACTTATGTGTATTTTTGTATATAGTTTTATATAAATTTACGTTATTTTATGTGTATTTTGTATATTTATATTTATACAAATACACATTCTTTTATTGGTATTTTGTTTATTTATTTTGATACGAACTTACATTATTTTATGTGTATTTTGTATACATTTTTTTATACGTATTTACTTCATTTTGTGTGTATTTTGTATATATATTTTTATAGAAATCTACGTTATTTTATGTGTATTTGTATATATATTTTGAAACAAATTTACATTGTTTTATATGTATTTTGCATATCTATTTCAATACAAATTTACCTTATTGTATGTGTTTTTTGTATATTTATTTTAACACAAATTTAATTTTTTGATGTGTATTTTGGTATATATATTTTTATAAATAAAAAAATGCGTTATTTTATGGGTATTTTGCTTCTTTATTTTCATACAAATTTACATTATTTTATTAATATTCTGTGTATTTATTTTGATACGATTTTACATTATTCTATTTGTGTTTTGTACATATTTTTTCATACAAATTTACGTTATTTTAAGTGTATTTGTTTATGTATTTTCATTCAAATTTACATTATTTTATGTGTATTTTGTGTATGTATCTCAATACAAATTTACCTAATTTTATGTGTATTTTGTATATTTATTTCTATACAAATTTAAAATATTTTTGTTTATATTTGTATATAGTTTGATACAAATTTAGGTTATTTTATGTGTATTTTGTATATCTATTTTCATACAAATACACATTCTTTTATTTATATTTTGTTTATTTATTTTGACGCGAATTTACATTATTTAATGTGTATTTGTATATATCTATATATATATATATATATATATATATATATATATATATATATATATATATATATATATATATGTATATACATATATATATATATATATATATATATATATATATATATATATATATATATATATATATATATATATATATATATATATATATATATATATATATATATATATATATATATATATATATATATATATATATATATATATATATATATATATATATATATATATATATATATATATATATATATATATATATATATATATATATATATATATTTATTTATTTTGTATACATTTTATACGTTTTATATTATTTTATGTGTATTTTATGTGTATTTTGTATATATATTTTTATAGAAATCTACCTTATTTCATGTGTATTCGTATATATATTTTGAAACAAATTTAAATTGTTTATATGTATTTTGCATATCTATTTTTGTGTATTCTGTATTTATTTTTGTTATACATAGAATAATGTAAAATCGTTTCAAAATAAGTACACAGAATATCAATAAAATAATTTAAATTTGTATGAAAATAAAGATGCAAAATACCTATAAAATAAAGCATTTTTTTTTAAATACATATACAAAAATACACATAGAATAATTAAATGTGTTAAAATTAATATACAAAATGCACATACAATAAGGTAAGTTTGTATTGAAAAAAAAAAGCAAAATACACATAAAACAGTGTAAATTTGTTTCAAAATATATATACGAATACACATAAAATAACGTTGATTTCTATAGGAATATATATACAAAATAGACATGAAATGATGTAAATACGTATAAAAATATATACAAAATACACATTAAATACTGTAAATTCGCGTCAAAATAAATAAACAAAATATCAATAAAAGAATGTGTATTTGTATGAAAATAGATATAGTAAATACACATAAAATAACCTAAATTTGTATCAAACTATATTCTAAAATACACAAAAATATTTTAAATTTGTATGAAAATAAATATACAAAATACACATAAAATTAGGTAGATTTGTATTGAAATACATATACAAAATACACATAAAATAATGTAAATTTGAATGAAAAGACATAGACAAATACACTTAAAATAACGTAAATTTGTATAAAAAAATATATACAAAACACAAATAGAATAATGTAAAATCGTATCAAAATAAATACACAGAATATTAATAAAATAATGTATATTTGTATGAAAATAAAGAGGCAAAATCCCCATAAAATAACGCATTTTTTTTTATTTATAAAAATATATATACCAAAATACACATAAAAAAAATTAAATTTGAATTAAAATAAATATATAAAAAAACACATACAATAAGGTAAATTTGTATTGAAATAGATATGCAAAATACATATAAAACAATGTAAATTTGTTTCAAAATATATATACGAATACACATAAAATAACGTAGATTTCTATAAAAATATATATACAAAATACACATAAAATGAAGTAAATACGTATAAAAAAATGTATACAAAATACACATAAAATAATGTAAATTCGTATCAAAATAAATATACAAAATACCAATAAAAGAATGTGTATTTGTATAAATATAAATATACAAAATACACATAAAATAACGTAAATTTATATAAAACTATATACAAAAATACACAGAAGTATTTTAATTTGTATGAAAATAGATATACAAAATAAGGTAAATTCGTTTCAAATTCAATAAACAAAATTCAGATAAAAGAAAGTGTATTTGTAGAATAAATAAATATACAAAATACACATAAAATAACGAAAATTTGTTTGAAAATATATAAAAAAATAAACAAAAATAATTTAAATTTGTATGAAAATAAATATACAAAATACACATGTATTTTGTATATCTATTTTCACACAAATTTAATTACTTTTGTGTATTTTTGCATATAGTTTTATATAAATTTACGTTATTTTATTTGTATTTTGTATTTATATTATACACATTCTTTATTAGTATTTTGTTTATTTATTTTGATACGAGTTTACATTATTTTATGTGTATTTGTATACCTTTTTATACGTATTTACTTCATTTTATGTGTATTTTGTATATTTATTTTCATAGAAATCTACGTTATTTTATGTGTATTCGTATATATATTTTTAAAAAAATTTACATGGTTTTATATGTATTTTGCATATCTATTTCAATACAAATTTACCTTATTGTGTTTGCATTTTGTATATTTATTTTAATACAAATTCAAATATTTTATGTGTGTCTTGGTATAAATGATTTTATAAAAAATGCGTTAGTTTATGGGTATTTTGCATCTTAATTTTCATACAAATTTACATTATTTTATTAATATTCTGTGTATTTATTTTGATACGATTTTATATTATTCTATTTGTGTTTTGTATATATTTTTATACATATTTACATTATTTAATGTGTATTTTATTATAATTTTTATACAAATATACGTTATTTTAAGTGTATTTGTTTATATATTTTCATTCAAATTTACATTAATTTTTGTGTATTTTGTAAATGTATTTCAATACAAATTTACCTAATTTTATGTGTATTTTGTATATTTATTTTCATACAAATTAAAATTATTTTTGTGTATTTTTGTATATAGTTTTATACAAATTTAGGTGATTTTATGTGTATATTGTATATCTATTTTCATACAAATACACATTCTTTTATTGATATTTTGTTTATTTATTTTGACGCGAATTTACATTATTTAATGTGTATTTTATATATATATTTTATACGTGTTTACATCATTTGATGTGTATTTTGTATATATATTTCTATAGAAATCTACGTTGATTTATGAGTATTCGTATATAGATTTTGAAATAAATTTACACTGTTTTATGTGTATTTTGCATATTTTTTCAATACAAATTTACCTTATTGTATATGCATTTTGTATATTAATTTTAATACAAATTTAATTATGCTATGTGTATTTTTGTATATGTATTTTTATAAAAATATGCTTTATTTTATGGGTATTTTGCATTTTTATTTTCATACAAATTTACATTATTTTATTTATATTCTGTTTATTTTTTTTGAAACATTTTTACATTATTCTATGTGTATTTTGTATATCTATTTTATACGTATTTACTTAATTTATGTGTATTTTGTATATATATTTTTATAGAAATCTACGTTATTTTATATGTATTCGTATATATTTTGAAACAAATTTACATTGTTTTATATATTTTTTTGCATATCTCTTTCAATACAAGTTTACCTTATTGTATGTGCATTTTGTATATTTACTTCAATACAAATTTAAATATTTTATGTGTATTTTGGTATATATATTTTTATAAGAAATGCGCTATTTGATGGGAATTTTGCATCTTTATTTTCATACAAATTTACATTATTTTATTAAAATTCGGTGTATTTATTTTGATACGATTTCACATTATTCTATTTGTTTTTTGTATATATATTTTTTATACATATTTACATTAATTAATGTGTATCTTGCATATATATTTCATACATATTTATTATCTATTATTTATTTTCATACAAATACACATTCTTTTCATGATATTTTGTTTATTTATTTTGACACGAATTTAATTAGATATGTATTTTGTATATATATTTTTATACATATTTACATAATTTCATGTGTATTTTGTATATATATTTCTATAGAAATCTACGTTATTTTATGTGTATTCGTATATATATTTTGAAACAAATTTACTTAGTTTTATATATATTTTTGAATATCTCTTTCAATACATATTTACCTTACTGTATATGCATTTTGTATATTTATTTCAATACAAATTTAAATATTTTATGTGTATTTTGGTATATATATTTTTATAAAAAATGCGCTATTTTATGGGAATTTTGCATCTTTCTTTTCATACAAATTTACATTATTTTATTGATATTCTGTGTATTTATATTGATAGGATTTTACATTATTCTATTTCTTTTTTGTAAATATTTTTTTATACACATTTACATTATTTAATGTGTATCTTGCATATATATTTTATACAAATTTACGTTATTTTAAGTGTATTTGTTTATATATTTTCATTCAAATTTACATTATTCTATGTGTATTTTGTATATGTATTTCAATACAAATTTACCTAATTTTATGTGTATTTTGTATATTTCTTTTCATACAAATTTTAAATATTTTTGTGTATTTTTGTTTATAGTTTTATACAAATTTAGGTTATTTTATGTACGCATATACATTATTTAATGTGTGTTTTGTATATATATTTTTATGCAAATTTACTTTATTTTATGTGCATTTTTGTACATATATTTTTTTAGAAATTTGCGTTATCTTATGTGCATTTGTATATGTTATCTCATACAAATTTACATTATTTGATTGCTATTTTGTTTATTTATTTTGATACGAATGAAAATAGATATACAAAATATACATAAAATAAACTAAATTTGTATTGAAATATATATACAAAATACATAAAATAATGTAAATTTGTATCAAAATATTTTAACAGATGCGCATAAAATAACGTAAATTTGTTTTAAAATATACAAAATACACATTTAAATAATGTAAATATGTATAAAAAAATATATACAAAACACAAATAGAATAATGTAAAATCGTATCAAAATAAATACACTGAATATTAATAAAACAATGTAAATTTGTATGAAAATAAAGATGCAAAATACCCATTAAATAACGCATTTTTTTATCAAAATATATATACCAAAATACACTTGAAAAAATTTATTTGTATTAAAAATAAATATACAAATTACACATACAATAAGGTAAATCTGTATTGAAATAGATATGCAAAATACATATAAAACAATGTAAATTTGTTTCAAAATATATACGAATACACATAAAATAACGTAGATTTGTATAAAAATATATATACAAAATACACATAAAATGAAGTAAATACGTATAAGAAAATGTATACAAAATACACATAAAATAATGTAAATTCGTATCAAAATAAATAAACAAAATACCAATAAAAGAATGTGTATTTGTATAAATATAAATATACAAAATACACATAAAATAACGTAATTTTTTATAAAACTATATACAAAAATACACAGAAGTTATTAAATTCGTATGAAAATAGATATACAAAATACAGATAAAATAAGCTAAATTTGAATTGAAATGTATATAGAAAATACATAAAATAATGTAAATTTGTATCAAAATATTTATAAAAATACTTATAATAACGCAAATTTGTTTAAAAATATATAAACAAAATACACATTAAGTAATGTAAATACGTATAAAAAATATGTACAAAATACACATATAATCATGTAATTCGTATCAAACTAAATAAACAAAATATCAATAAAATAATGTAAATTTGTATGAGAAAACATATACAAATACATATAAAATAACGCTAATTTCCATAAAAATATATGTCCAAAAATGAACGTAAAATAAAGTAACTTTGGATAAAAATATATATACAAAACACATATTAAATAATGTAAATCCGTACATAAAATAACCTAAATTTGTATAAAACAAAAATAATTTAAATTTGTATGAAAAGAAATATACAAAATACACATAAAATTAGGTTAATTTGTCTTGAAATACATATACAAAATACATATAAAATAATGTAAATTTGAAAGAAAATATATAAACAAATACACATATAATAACGTAAATTTGTTTGAAATATATAATCAAAATACACATTAAATAATGCAAATATGTATAAAAAATATATATACAAAACACAAATAGAATAATGTAAAATCGTATCAAAATATATACACAGAATATTAATAAAATAATGTAAATTTGTATGAAAATTAAGATGCAAAATACCTATAAAATAACGCATTTTTTATAAAAATATTGATACCAAAATACACATAAAATATTTGATTTTGTATTAAAATAAATATACAAAATGCACATACAATCAGGTAAATTTGTATTGAAATAGATATGCAAAATACACATAAAATAATGTAAATTCGTATCAAAATAAATAAACAAAATTTCCTCTAAAATAAAGTATATGTGTAGGAAAATATATATACAAAATACAAATAAAAAAAAAATTGTATAAAAATAATACAAAAATACACAAAAATATTTTAAATTTGTTTGAAAATAGATATGCAAAATACAAATGAAATTAGGCAAATTTTTATTGAAATACATATACAAAATACACATAAAATAATGTAAATTTGTATGAAATATAAACAAATACACATAAGATAACGTAAATTTCCATAAAATATATGTACAAAATATACATTAAATAATGTAAATATGTCTAAAAATATATATACAAAATACACAGAATAACGTAAAATCGTATCAAAATAAATAAACAGACAATCAATAAAATAATATAAATTTGTATGAAAATAAAGATGCAAAATACCCATATAATAACGCATATTTGTTTAAAAATATATATACAAAAATACACATAAAATAATTAAATTTGCATCAAAATAAATATACAAAAGGCACATACAATAAAGAAAATTTGTATTGAAATAGATATGCGAAATACACATAAATAATGTAAATTTGTATCAAAATATATATACGAATACACATAAAATAGAGTAAATTTCTATGAAAATATATATTCAAAATACATATAAAATTATGTAAATAAGTATAAAAATATATATATCAAATACACCTAAAATAATGAAAACTCGCATCAAAATAAATAAACAAAATTCCGATAAAAGAACGTATATTTGTAGGAAAATAAATATACAAAATTCACATAAAATTACGAAAATTTGAATAAAAATATATACTAAAATACACAAAATTAATTTCAATTTGTATGGAAATAGATATACATAATACACATATAATTAGTTAAATTTGTATTTAAATACATGTACAAAATACACATAAAATAATGTAAATTTGTATGAAATGAAAACAAATTCACATAAAATAACGTTCATTTGTATGAAATATATATACAAAATATACATTGAATAATGTAAAATCGTATCAAAATAAATACACAGAATATCAATATAATAATGTAAATTTGTATGAAAATAAAGATGCAAAATACCCATAAAATAAAGCATTTTTTTATGAAAATACATATACAAAAATACACATAGAATAATTAAATTTGTATTAAAATTAATATACAAAAAACACGTACAATAAGGTAAATTTATATTGAAAAAATATGCAAAATGCACATAAAACAATGTAAATTTGTTTCAAAATATATATACGAATACACATAAAATAACATATATTTCTATAGAAATATATATACAAAATACACATGAAATGACGTAAATACGTATAAAAATATATATACACAATACACATTAAATAATGTGAACTCACGTCAAAATAAATAAACAAAATATCAATAAAAAATGTGTATTTGTATGAAAATAGATATACAAAATACACATAAAATATTTTAAATTTATATAAAACTCTTTTTATAAAAATATATATTCCAAAATAATAAAATTTTAAAATTTGTATTACAATAAATATACAAAATGCACATACAATAAGGTAGATTTATATTGAAATAGATATGCTAAATACATATAAAACAATGTAAATTTGCTTCAATATATATATACCAATACATATAAAATAACGTAGATTACTATAAAAATATATATACAAAATACACATTAAATGAAGTAAATACGTATAAGAAAATGTATACAAAGTACACATAAAATAATTAAATTTGTATTAAAATAAATATACAAAATACACATACAATAAGGTAAATCTATATTGAAATAGATATGCAAAATAAACATAAAATAATGTAAATTTGTATCAAATCATATACGAATACACACAATAAAATAACGTAAATTTTTATGAAAATGTATATAAAAAATACACATAAAATAATGTAAATACGTAGAAAAATATATATACAAAATACACATAAAATTATGTAAATTCTTATGAAAATAAATGAACAAAATTCCACTAAAAGAATGTATATTTGTAGGAAACTATAAATACAAAATACAAATAAAATAACTAAAATTTGTATAAAAATATATAAAAAATACATAAAAATAATTTAAATTTGTTTGAAAATAGATATGCAAAATACGCATAAAATTAGGCAAATCTGTATTGAAATACATATACAAATTACACATAAAATATTGTAAATTTGTATGAAAATATATAAACAAATACACATAAAATAGCGTAAATTTATATAAAATATATATACAAAATATACATTAAATAATATAAATGTGTATAAAAATATATATACAAAATACACATAGAATAATGTAAAATCGTATCAAAATAAATAAACAGAATATCAATAAAATAATGTAAATTTGTATGAAAATAAAGATGCAAAATACCCAAATAATAACGCATATTTTTACAAATATACACATAAAATAATGAAATTTGTATTAAAATAAATATACAATATAAATATAGATTTGTTTAAAAACATATAAACAAAATACACATTAAGTAATGTAAATACGTATAAAAAATATGTACAAAATACACATATAATCTGTAATTCGTATCAAAATAAATAAACAAAATAGCAATAAAATAATGTAAATTTGTATGAGAAAACATATACAAATAACGCAAATTTCTATAAAAATATATTTACAAAAAAGCACATAAAATAAAGTAAATTTGCAAAAAAATATATATACAAAACACACACTAAATAATGTAAATGCGTACATAAAATAACCTAAATTTGTATAAAACAATATACAAAAATACACAAAAATAATTTAAATTTGTTTGAAAAGAAATATACAAAATACACATAAAATTAGGTAAATTTGTTTTGAAATACATATACAAAATACACATCAAATAATGTAAATTTGAAGGAAAATATATAAACAAATACACTTAAAATAACGTAAATTTGTATAAAATATATATGCAAGATACACATTAAATAATGTAAATGTGTATAAAAAATTATATACAAAAAACAAATAGAATAATGTAAAATCGTATCAAAATAAATACACAGAATATCAATAAAATAATGTAAATTTGTATGAAAATAAAGATACAAAACTCCCAAAAATTATCGCATTTTTTATAAAAATATATTTACCAAAATACACATCAAATATTTAAATTTGTATTGAAATAAATATACAAAATGCATATACAGTAAGGTAAAATTGTATTGAAAGAGATATTCAAAAATACATATAAAACAGTGTAAATTTGTTTCAAAATATATATACGAATACACATAAAATAAAGTAGATTTCTTTAGAAATATATATACAAAATACATATGAAATTATGTAAATACGTATAAAAATATATATACAAAATACATATCAAATAATGTAAATTCGTGTCAAAATAAATAAACAAAATATCATGAAAAGAATGTGTATTTGTATACAAAATAGATAATAGATAATAAATTTGTATAAAATATATATGCAAGATACTCATTAAATAATGTAAATATGTATAAAAAGTATATACAAAAAACAAATAGAATAATGTAAATTCGTATCAAAATAAATACACCGAATATTAATAAAATAATGTAAATTTGTATGAAAATAAAGATGCAAAATTCCCATAAAATAGCGCATTTCTTATAAAAATATATATACCAAAATACACATAAAATATTTAAATTTGTATTGAAATAAATAAACAAAATGCACATACAATAAGGTAAATTTGTATTGAAAGAGATATGCAAAAATACATATAAAACAATGTAAATTTGTTTCAAAATATATATACGAATACAAATAAAAAAACGTAGATTTCTATAAAAATATATATACAAAATACACATAAAATTAAGTAAATACGTATAAAAAATGTGTATTTGTAAAAATATAAATATACAAAATACATTTTTTGTTTAAAACTGTATACAAAAATACACAGATGTAATAAAATTTGTATGAAAATATATATACAAAATACAGCTAAAATAAGCTAAATTTGAATTGAAATGTACATACAAAATACATAAAATAATGTAAATCTGTATCAAAATATTTATACAAATACATATAATAACGTAGATTTGTTTAAAAATATATAAACAAAATACACATTAAGTAATGTAAATACGTATAAAAAATATGTGCAAAATACACATATAATCATGTAATGCGTATCAAAATAAATAAACAAAATAGCAATAAAATAATGTAAATTTGTATGAGAAAACATATACAAATAACGCAAATTTCTATAAAAATATATGTAAAAAAATGCACATAAAATAAAGTAAATTTGCAAAAAAATATATATACAAAACACACACTAAATAATGTATGTGCGTACATAAAATAACATAAATTTGTATAAAACAATATACAAAAATACACAAAAATAATTTAAATTTGTTTGAAAAGAAATATACAAAATACACATAAAATTAGGTAAATTTGTATTGAAATACATATACAAAATACACATCAAATAATGTAAATTTGAATGAAAATATATAAACAAATACACTTAAAATAATGTAAATTTGTATAAAATATATATGCAAGATACACATTAAATAATGTAAATGTGTATAAAAAATATATATACAAAAAACAAATAGAATAATGTAAAATCGTATCAAAATTAATGCACAGAATATCAATAAAATAATGTTAATTTGTATGAAAATAAAGATACAAAATATATTTATAAAAATATATTTACCAAAATACACATAAAATATTTAAATTTGTATTGAAATAAATATACAAAATGCATATACAGTAAGGTAAATTTGTATTGAAAGAGATATTCAAAAATACATATAAAACAATGTAAATTTGTTTCAAAATATATATACGAATACACATAAAATAAAGTAGATTTCTATAGAAATATATATACAAAATACATATGAAATTATGTATATACGTATAAAAATATATATACAAAATACATATCAAATAATGTAAATTCGTGTCAAAATAAATAAACAAAATATCATGAAAAGAATGTGTATTTGTATGAAAATAGATAATAGATAATAAATTTGTATAAAATATATGCAAGATACACATTAAATAATGTAAATATGTATAAAAAGTATATACAAAAAACAAATAGAATAACGTAACATCGTATCAAAATAAATACACCGAATATTAATAAAATAATGTAAATTTGTATGAAAATAAAGATGCAAAATTCCCATAAAATAGCGCATTTCTTATAAAAATATATATACCAAAATACACATAAATATTTAAATTTGCATTGAAATAAATATACAAAATGCACATACAATAAGGTAAATTTGTATTGAAAGAGATATGCAAAAATACATATATAACAATGTAAATTTGTTTCAAAATATATATACGAATACAAATAAAAAAACGTAGATTTCTATAAAAATATATACAAAATACACATAAAATTAAGTAAATACGTATAAAAAAAATGTATACAAAATACACATAAAATAATGTAAATTCGATTTAAAATAAATAAACAAAATACCAATAAAAGAATGTGTATTTGGATAAATATAAATATACAAAATACATATACAAAATAAACATAAAATAAGGTAGCTTTGTAATAAAATATATGTACAAAATACACATAAAATAATGTAAATTTATATGAAATATATATACAAATACACATAAAATACCATGAATTTGTATAAAAATATATATTCAAAATAAATATTAAATAATGTACAAGCGTATAAAAATATATATACAAAGTACATATAAAATAATGTAAATTCGTATCAATATAAATCAACAAAACACCAATAAAATAATATATATTTGAATGAAAATAAATTTACAAAATACACATAACATAACTAAAATTTGTATTAAAATATACACAAAAATACATAGAAATAATTTGAGTTTGTATGAAAATAGATACCAAAATCTGATAATCTGATTTTATATTATTTATATAAAATCTGAATTTTGTTTATTGAATTTGAAACGAATTTACCTTATTTTGTATATCTATTTTCATACAAATTAAAATACTTCTGTGTATTTTTGTATATAGTTTTATATAAATTTACGCTATTTTATGTGTATTTTGTATATTTATATTTATACAAATACACATTCCTTTATTGGTATTTTGTATTTTTATCTTGATGCGAATTTACATTATTTTATGTATTTTGTATACATTTTATACGTATTTACTTCATTTTATGTGTATTTTATATATATTTTATAGAAATACGTTATTTTATGTGTATTCGTATATATATTTGAAACAAATTTACATTGTTTATATATTTTGCATATATATTTAAATACACATTTACCTGATTGTATTTGTTTTTTAATATTTATTTTAATACAAATTTAATTTTTTTATGTGTATTTTGGTATATATGGAGAGGTAAATTTGTATTGAAAGAGATATTCAAAAATACATATAAAACAATGTAAATTTGTTTCAAAATATATGTACGAATACACATAAAATAACGTAGATTTCAATAAAAATATATACAAAATACACATAAAATGAGGTAAATACGTATAAAAAAATGAATACAAAATACACATAAAAATCGTATCAAAATAAATAAACAAAATACCAGTAAAAGAATGTCTATTTGTATAAATATAAATATACAAAATACATAAAAAATATCGTAAATTTGTATAAAACTATATACAAAAATACACAGAAGTAATTAAATTTGTATGAAAATATATATACAAAATACAGCTAAAATAAGCTAAATTTGAATTGAAATGTACATACAAAATACATAAAATAATGTAAATCTGTATCAAAATATTTATACAAATACATATAATAACGTAGATTTGTTTAAAAATATATAAACAAAATACACATTAAGTAATGTAAATACGTATAAAAATATGTACAAAATACACATATAATCATGTAATTCGTATCAAAATAAATAAACAAAATAGCAATAAAATAATGTAAATTTGTATGAGAAAACATATACAAATAACGCAAATTTCTATAAAAATATATGTACAAAAATGCACATAAAATAAAGTAAATTTGCATAAATATATATATACAAAACACACACTAAATAATGTAAATGCGTACATAAAATAACCTAAATTTGTATAAAACTATATACAAAAATACACAAAATAATTTAAATTTGTTTGAAAAGAAATATACAAAATACACATAAAATTAGGTAAATTTGTATTGAAATACATATACAAAATACACATCAAATAATGTAAATTTGAATGAAAATATATAAACAAATACACTTAAAATAACGTAAATTTGTATAAAATATATATGCAAGATACACATTAAATAATGTAAATGTGTATAAAAATATATATACAAAAAACAAATAGAATAATGTAAAATCGTATCAAAATAAATACACAGAATATCAATAAAATAATGTAAATTTGTATGAAAATAAAGATGCAAAATTCACTAAAATTATCGCATTTTTTTATAAAAATATATTTACCAAAATACACATAAAATATTTAAATTTGTATTGAAATAAATATACAAAATGCATATACAGTAAGGTAAATTTGTATTGAAAGAGATATTCAAAAATACATATAAAACAATGTAAATTTGTTTCAAAATATATATACGAATACACATAAAATAAAGTAGATTTCTATAGAAATATATATACAAAATACATATGAAATTATGTAAATACGTATAAAAATATATATACAAAATACATATCAAATAATGTAAATTCGTGTCAAAATAAATAAACAAAATATCATGAAAAGAATGTGTATTTGTATGAAAATAGATAATAGATAATAAATTTGTATAAAATATATATGCAAGATACACATTAAATAATGTAAATATGTATAAAAAGTATATACAAAAAACAAATAGAATAATGTAACATCGTATCAAAATAAATACACCGAATATTAATAAAATAATGTAAATTTGTATGAAAATAAAGATGCAAAATTCCCATAAAATAGCGCATTTCTTATAAAATATATATACCAAAATACACATAAAATATTTAAATTTGCATTGAAATAAATATACAAAATGCACATACAATAAGGTAAATTTGTATTGAAAGAGATATGCAAAAATACATATAAAACAATGCAAATTTGTTTCAAAATATATATACGAATACAAATAAAAAAACGTAGATTTCTATAAAATATATATACAAAATACATAAAATTAAGTAAATACGTATAAAAATGTATACAAAATACACATAAAATAATGTAATTTCAATTAAAATAAATGTAAATTTGAATGAAAATATAAAAACAAATACACTTAAAATAACGTAAATTTGTATAAAATATATATGCAAGATACACATTAAATAATGTAAATGTGTATAAAAAATATATACAAAAAACAAATAGAATAATGTAAAATCGTATCAAAATAAATACACAGAATATCAATAAAATAATGTAAATTTGTATGAAAATAAAGATGCAAAATTCCCAAAAATTATCGCATTTTTTATAAAAATATATATACCAAAATACACATAAAATATTTAAATTTGTATTGAAATAAATATACAAAATGCATATACAGTAAGGTAAATTTGTATTAAAAGAGATATTCAAAAACACATATAAAACAATGTAAATTTGTTTCAAAATATATATACGAATACACATAAAATAAAGTAGATTTCTATAGAAATATATATACAAAATACACATGAAATTATGTAAATACGTATAAAAAAATGTATACAAAATACACATAAAATAATGTAAATTCGAATTAAAATAAATAAACAAAATACCAATAAAAGAATGTGTATTTGGATAAATATAAATATACAAAATACATATACAAAATAAACATAAAATAAGGTAGATTTGTAATAAAATATATGTACAAAATACACATAAAATAATGTAAATTTATATGAAATATATATACAAATACACATAAAATACCATGAATTTGAATAAAATATATATTCAAAATAAATATTAAATAATGTAAAAGCGTATAAAATATATATACAAAGTACATATAAAATAATGTAAATTCGTATCAATATAAATCAACAAAACACCAATAAAATAATATATATAGATATATATATATATATATATATATATATATATATAGATTTATATATATATATAGATATATATATATATATATATATATATATATATATATATATATATATATAAATATATATATATATATATATATATATATATATATATATATATATATATATATAATATATATAAAATATATAAAATATATATAAATACATAGAAATAATTTGAGTTTGTATGAAAATAGATATTCAAAATACACATAAAACTAGGTAAATTTCTTTTGAAATGTATATACAAAATAGCCAAAAAATATTGTAAATTTGTGTCAAAATATATAAACAAATACACATAAAATAACGTACATTTTTATGAAAAATATATACAAAATACACATAGAATAATGTCAATTCGTATCAAAATGAATGAGCAGAATATCAATAAAATAATGTATATTTGTATGAAAATAAAGATGCAAAAAACCCAAAAAATAAAGCATATGTTTAAAAAAATATAGATACAAAAATACACATCGAAGAATTAAATTTGTATTAAAATTAATATGCAAAATGCGTATATAATAAGGTAAATTTGTATTGAAAAAATATGCAACATACACGTTTACTCATACAAATTTATATTATTTTATTGGTATTTGGTTATTTATTTTGATACGAATTACATGATATATGTGTATTTTGTACACATTTTTTATACGTATTTACATTATTTAATGTGTATTTTGTTATATTTTCATACAAATTTACGTTATTATATGTGTATTTGTATAAATATTTTGATACAAATTTACTTTATTTCATGTATTTTGTATATATATTTCAATTCAAATTTAGCTTATTTTGTGTGTATTTTGTATATATTTTCATACAAATTAATTACTTCTGTAAATTTATGTATATAGTTTTATATAAATTTACGTTATTTTATGTGTACTTTGTATATTTATATTTATACAAATACACATTCTTTTATTGGTATTTTGTTTATTTATTTTGATACAATTTACATTATTTATGTGTATTTTGTATACATTTTTTTATACGTATTTACTTAATTTTATGTATTTTGTATATATATATATATATATATATATATATATATATATATATATATATATATATATATATATATATATATATATATATATATATATATATATATATATATATATATATATATATATATATATATATATATAAACAAATTTACATTGCTTTATATGTATTTTATATCTATTTCAATACAAATTTACCTTATTGTAAGTGTTTTTATATATTTATTTTAATACAAATCTTATTTTTTATGTATTTTGGTATATATTTTTATAAATAAAAAAAATGCCTTATTTTACGGGTATTTTGCCTCTTTATTTTCATACAATTTACATTATTTTATTAATATTCTGTGTATTTATTTTTATACGATTTTACATTATTCTATTTGTGTTTCGTATATATATAGTTTTTATCCAAATATACGTTATTTTAAGTGTATTTGTTTATGTATTTTCATTCAAATTTACATTATTTTATGTGTATTTTGTATATGTATTTCCATAAAAATTTACCTAATTTTATGTGTATTTTGTATATTTATTTTCATACAAATTTATAATATTTTTGTGTATTTTTGTATAATTTATAGTTTGATACAAATTTAGGTTATTTTATGTGTTTTTTGAATATCTATTAAATATATATACAAAATTCATATGAAACTATGTAAATACGTATGAAATATATATACAAAATATATATCAAATAATGTAAATTCTTGTAAAAATAAATAAACAAAATATCATGAAAAGAATGTGTATTTGTATGAAAATAGATAATAGATAATAAATTTGTATAAAATATATATGCAAGATACACATTAAATAATGTAAATATGTATAAAAAAGTATATACAAAAAACAAATAGAATAATGTAAAATCGTATCAAAATAAATAGACCGAATATTAATAAAATAATATAAATTTGTATGAAAATAAAGATGAAAAATTCCCATAAAATAGCGCATTTTTTATAAAAATATATATTCCAAAATACACATAAAAAAATTAGATTTTTATTAAAATATATATATATATATATATATATATATATATATATATATATATATATATATATATATAAAACACATACAATAAGGTAAATTTGTATTGAAATAGATACGCAAAATACATATAAAGCAAAGCAAATTTGTTTCAAAATATGTATACGAATACACATAAAATAACGTAGATTTCTATAAATATATATATACAAAATACACATAGAATAATTAAATTTGTATTGAAATAAATATACAAAATGCATATACAATAAGGTAAATTTGTATTGAAAGAGATATGCAAAAATACATATAAAACAATGTAAATTTGTTTCAAAATATATAAACGAATACAAATAAAAAAAACGTAGTTTTCTATAAAAATATACATAAAAAATACACATAAAATTAAGTAAATACGTATAAAAAGATGTATTCAAAATACACATAAAATAATGTAAATTCGAATTAAAATAAATAAACAAAATACCAATAAAAGAATGTGTATTTGGATGAATAAAAGTATACAAAATACACATACAAAATAAACATAAAATAAGGTAGATTTGTAATAAAATATATATACAAAATACACATACAATAATGTAAATTTATATGAAAATATATATATAAATACACATAAAATACCATGAATTTGTATAAAAAATTATATTCAAAATAAATATTAAATAATGTAAGAGCGTATAAAAATATATATACAAAGTACATATAAAATGAAAATTAAGATGCAAAATACCTATAAAATAACGCATTTTTTTATAAAATTATTGATACCAAAATACACATAAAATATTTGAACTTGTATTAAAATAAATATACAAAATGCACATACAATAAGGTAAATTTGTATTGAAATAGATATGGAAAATACATATAAAATAATGTAAATTTGTTTCAAAATATATATACGAATACACATAAAATAACGTAGATTTCTATAAAAATACATATACAAAATACACATAAAATTAAATAAATACGTATAAAAAAATGTAAACAAAATACACATAAAATAATGTAAATTCGTATAAATGTAAATAAACAATATACCAATAAAAGAATGTGTATTTGTATAAATATAAATATACAAAATGCACATAAAATAACGTAAATTTATATAAAACTATATACATAAAATAACGCAAATTTCTATAAAATATATGTACAAAATGAACATTACATAAATTTGCATAAAAATATATATACAAAACACACATTAGATAATGTAAATGAGTATAAAAATATGTATACAAAATACCTATAAAATAATCTAAATTCGTATCGAATTAAATTAAGAAATACCAATAAAATAATGTAATTTTGGATGAAAATATATATACAAAATACACATAAAATAACCTAAATACAAATACAAATATACACATGAAATAATTTAAAATTGAATGAAATAAATATACAAAATAAACATAAAATAAGGTAAATTTGTAATGAAATATATGAAAAAATACACATAAAATAATATAAAAATGTATGAAAATATATATACAAATACACATTAAATAGCATGAATTTGTATAAAATTTGTATCAAAATATATACTTATACACACAATAAAATAACGTAATTTTTTATGAAAATGTATATACAAAATACACATAAAATAATTTAAATACGTAGAAAAATATATATACAAAAAACACATAAAATAGTGTAAATATGTATGAAAATATATAAACAAATACACATAAAATAATGTAAATTTGGACAAAAAATATATACAAAATTAACATTAAATAATGTATATATATATATATATATATATATATATATATATATATATATATATATATATATATATATATATATATATATATATATATATATATATATATATATATATATATATATATATATATATATATATATATATATATATATATATATATATATATATATATATATATATCTATATATATATATATATATATATATATATATATATATATATATAAATATATATCGTAAACACATAGAATAATGTTAAATCGTATCAAAATAAATAAAGAGAATATCAATAAAAGATGTAAAATATTCATAACGCATATTTGCATAAAAATATATATACAAAAATACATATAAAATAATTAAATTTGTATTAAAATAAATATACAAAATGCACGTAAAATAAAGTAAATTTGTATTGAAATAGATATGCAAAATACACATTAATAATGTAAATTTTTATCAAAATATATATACGAATACTCATAAAATAGAGTAAATTTCTATGAAAATATACATACAAAATAGATATACAAAATACACATATAACTAGTTAAATTTGTATTTAAATACATGTACAAAAAACACAAAAAATAATGTAGATTTGTATGAAATGAAAACAAATACATTTTATATAAAATATATATACAAAATACACATAGAATAATGTAAAATCATATCAAAATAAATACACAGAATATCAATAAAATAATGTAAATTTTTATGAAAATAAAGATGCAAAATACACATAAAATAAAGCATATTTTTATAAAAATACATATACAAAAATACACATAGATTAATCAAATTTGTATTAAAATTAATATGCAAAATACACATAAAACAATGTAAATTTGTTTCAAAATATATATACGAATACACATAAAATAACGCAGATTTCTATAGAAATATATATACAAAATACACTTGAAATAATGTAAATACGTATAAAAATATATATATAAATATATATATAAATATATATCCGTTTCAAAATAAATAAACAAAATATCATGAAAAGAATGTGTATTTGTATGAAAATAGATATACAAAATACACATAAAATAACCTAAATTTGTATAAAACTATATACAAAAATACACAAAAATAATTTAAACTTGTATGAAAATAAATATACAAAAAACATATAAAATTAGGTAAATTTGTATTGAAATACATATACAAAATACACTGAAAATAATGTAAATTTGAATGAAAATATATAATATATAGACTTAAAATAACGTAAATTTGTATCAAATATATATACAAAAAAAAAACATTAAATAATGTAAATATGTATAAAAAATATATATACAAAACACAAATAAAATAATGTAAAATTGTATCAAAATAGATATAGAAAATATTAATAAAATATTGTAAATTTGTATGAAATTGAAGATGCAAAATACCCATAAAATAATGCATTTTTTATAAAAATATATATACGAAAAAACAAAATATTTGATTTTGTATTAAAATAAATAGATATACAAAATACTCATAAAATAAGCTAAATTTGAATTGAAATATATATACAAAATACATAAAATAATGTAAATTTGTATCAAAATACTTTTACAAATACACATATAATAACGTAAATTTGTAAAAAATATATAAACAAAATACACATTAAATAATGTAAATACGTATAAAAAAATGTACAAAATACACAAATAATCATGTAATTCGTATCAAAATAAATAGACAAAATACCAATAAAATTATGTAAATTTCTATGAGAAAACATATACAAAATACACATAAATAACGCAAATATCAATAAAAATATATATAATATAATATTTTTAAACATATTTAAAATATTTAATGTATATTTTGTATATATATTTTATCCAAATTTACGTTATTTTATATGTATTTGTTTATATATTTTCATACAAATTTACATTATTTTATGTGAGTTTTGTGTATGTATTTCAATACAAATTTGCCTAACTTTATGTGTATTTTGCATATCTATTTTCAAACAAATTTAAATTATTTTTGTGTATTTTTGTATATATTTTTATACAAATTTTAGTTATTTTGTTTTTTATATATATATTTTCCTACAAATATACATTCTTTTATTGGAATTTTGTGTATTTAATTTTTTACGAATTTACATTATTTTATGTGTATTTTGTATATATATTTTTCTACGTATTTAAATTATTTTATGTGTATTTTATATATACAGTTTTATAAAAATTTACGTTATTTTATTGTGTATTCGTATATATTTTGAAACAAATTTTATACAAATTCATGTTATTTTATGTGTATTTGTATATATATTTTCATACAAATTTATATTATTTTATGTGTATTCTTACATATATTTTATTACAAATTTACCTTATTTTATGTTTATTTTGTATATTTATTTCATTTAATATAATCAAATTTAAATTTATTGTATATGCATTTTGTATATTAATTTTAATACAAATTTAATTATTCTATGTGTATTTTCTATATGTATTTTTATAAAAATATGCTTTATTTTATGGGTATTTTGCATCTTTATTTTCATACAAATTTACGTTATTTTATTGATATTCTGCTCATTCATTTTGATACGATTTGACATTATTCTATGTGTATTTTGTATATATTTTTCATACAAATTTACGTTATTTTATGTGTATTTGTTTATATATTTTGACACAAATTTACAATATTTTATGGGTATTTTGTATATATATTTCAAAAGAAATTTACCTAGTTTTATGTGTATTTTGAATATCTATTTTCATTCAAACTCAAATTATTTGTATGTATTTTTGTATATATTTCAATACAAATTTTAGTTAGGTTATGTGTATTTTGTAAATCTATTTTCATTCAAATATATATTATTTCATTGGTATTTTGTTGATTTATATTGATACGAATTTACATTATTTTATATGTACTTTGTATATATATTTTTATACGCATTTACGTTATTTAATATTTATTTTGAGTATATAATTTTATACAAATTCATGGTATTTTATGTGTATTTGTATATATATTTTCATATAAATTTACATTATTTTGTGTATTTTGTACATATATTTCATTACAAATTTACCTTATTTTATGTTTATTTTGTATGTGTATTTTGTACATTTATATTTATACAAATACACATTCTTTTATTGGTATTTTGTTTATTTATTTTGTTTCGAATTTACATTATTTTATGTGTATTTTGTTTACATTTTTTTATACGTATTTACTTAATTTTATGTGTATTTTGTATATATATTTTTATAGAAATCTACGTTATTTTATTTGTATTCGTATATATATTTTGAAACAAATTTACATTGTTTTATATGTACAATAAGGTAAATTTGTATTGAAATAGATATGCAAAATACATATAAAGCAATGTAAATTTGTTTCAAAATATGTATACGAATACACATAAAATAACGTAGATTTCTATAAAAATATATATACAAAATACACATAAAATGAAGTAAATACGTATAAAAAATGTATACAAAATACACATAAAATAATGTAAATTCGTATCAAAATAAATAAACAAAATACAAATAAAAGAATGTGTATTTGTATAAATATAAATATACAAAATACACATAAAATAACGTAAATTTATATAAAACTATATAAAAAATACACAGAAGTAATTAAATTTGTATGAAAATATATACAAAACACACACAAAATAAGCTAAATTTGAATTGAAATATATATACAAAATACATGAAATAAAGTAAATTGTATCAAAATATTTATACAAATACACATATAATAACGTAAATTTGTATGAAAATATATAAACAAAATACACATTAAATAATGTAAATACGTATAAAAAATGTGTACAAAATACACATATAATCATGTAATTCGTATCAAAATAAATAAACAAAATACCAATAAAATAATATAAATTTGTATGAGTAAACGTGTATAAATATAAATGTACAAAATACACATACAAAATAAACATAAAATAAAGTAAATTTGTAATGAAATATATGTACAAAATACACATAAAATAATGTAAATTTATATGAAAATATATATACAAATACACATAAAATACCATGAATTTGTATAAAATTATACATTCAAAATAAATATTAAATAATGTAAATGCGTATAAAAATATATATAAAAGTACATATAAAATAATGTAAATTGCATCAATATAAATCAACAAAATACCAATAAAATAATATATATTTGAATGAAAATAGATTTACAAAATACATAACATAACTAAAATTTGTATTGAAATATATACAAAATACATATAAATAATTTGAGTTTGTATGAAAATAGATATTCAAAATACACATAAAACTAGGTAAATTTCTTTTGAAATATATATAAAATACCCATAAAATATTGTAAATTTGTGTCAAAATATATAAACAAAAACACATAAAATAACGTAAATTTGTAGGAAAATATATACAAAATACACATAGAATAATGTCAAATCGTATCAAAATGAATGAGTAGAATATCAATCATATAATCTAAATTTGTATGAAAATAAAGATGCAAAATACCCATAAAATAAAGCATATTTTATAAAATACATATACAAAAATTTATTTGATATGTATTTTGTATATATATTTTTATACGTATTTACATAATTTCATATGTATTTTGTATATATATTTCAATAGAAATCTACTTTATTTTATGTGTATTTGTTTATATATTTTGAAACAAATTTACATTGTTTTATATGTATTTTGAATATCTTTTAATTCAAATTTACCTTACTTAATATGTATTTTGTATACTTATATCAATACAAATTTAAATATTTTATGTGTATTTGTATATATATTTTTATAAAAATGCAATAATTTTATGTATTTTGCATATTTATTTTCATACAAATTTACATTATTTTATTGATATTCTCTGTATTTATTTTGATACGAATTTACATTATTTTATTTTTTATATATATTTTTTATACACATTTACATTATTTAATGTGTATTTTATATATATTTTATACAAATTTACGTTATTTTATATTTGTTTTTATATTTTCATTCAAATTTACATTTATTTTAATTCGAAATTACATTATTTTATGTGTATTTTGTATATATTTTTTTATACGTATTTATTTAATTTTATGTGTATTTTGTATATATATTTTAATAGAAATCTACGTTTTTTTATTTGTATTCGTATATATATTTTGAAACAAATTTACATTGTTTTATATGTATTTTTGCATATCTCTTTCAATACAAATTTACCTTATTGTATGTGCATTTTGTATATTTATTTCAATGCAAATTTAAATATTTTATGTGTATTTTGGTATATATATTTTTATAAAAAATGCGCTATTTTATGGGAATTTTGCATCTTTATTTTCATACAAATTTACATTATTTTATTAATATTCGGTGTATTTATTTTGATACGATGTTACATTATTCTATTTGTTTTTTGTATATACTTTTTTATACATATTTACATTATTTAATGTGTATCTTGCATATATATTTTATAGAAATTTATTATCTATTATCTATTTTCATACAAATACACATTCTTTTCATGATATTTTGTTTATTAATTTTGACACGAATTTACTTTATTTGATATGTATTTTGTATATATATTTTTATACGTATTTACATAATTTCATATGTATTTTGTATATATATTTCTATAGAAATCTACTTTATTTTTCTGTGTATTCGTATATATATTTTGAAACAAATTTACATTGTTTTATATGTATTTTTGAATATCTCTTTCAATACAAATTTACCTTACTGTTTATGCATTTTGTATATTTATTTCAATACAAATTTAAATAATTTATGTGTATTTTGGTAAATATATTTTTATAAAAAATGCGATAATTTTTGGGAATTTTGTATCTTTATTTTCATAAATATTTACATTATTTTATTGATATTCTGCGTATTTATTTTGATACGATTTTACATTATTCTATTTGTTTTTTGTATATATATTTTTTATACACATTTACATTATTTAATGTGTATCTTGCATATATTTTTTATACAAATTTACGTTATTTTAAGTGTATTTGTTTATATATTTTCATTCAAATTTACATTATTTGATGTGTATTTTGTATAAGTATTTTGTATATTTCTTTTCAAACAAATTTAAATTATTTTTTGTATTTTTGTATTAGTTTTATACAAATTTAGGTTATTTTATGTACGCATTAACATTATTTAGTGTGTGTTTTATATATATATATATATATATATATATATATATATATATATATATATATATATATATATATATATATATATATATATATACATATATATATATATATATATATATATATATATATATATATATATATATATATATATATATATATATATATATATATATATATATATATATATATATATATATTTTTTTTGCAAATTTACTTTATTTTATGTGCATTTTGTACATATATTTTTATAGAAATTTGCCTTCTTTGTATATGTTTTCTCATACAAATTTACATTATTTTATTGCTATTTTGTTTATTTATTTTGATACGAATTACATGATTATATGTGTATTTTGTACATATTTTTTATACGTATTTACATTACTTAATGTGTATTTTGTTTATAAATTTTTAAACAAATCTACGTTATTATATGTATTTGTATAAATATTTTGATACAGATTTACATTATTTTATGTATTTTGTATGTACATTTCAATTCAAATTTAGCTTATTTTATCTGTATGTTGTATATATATTTTCATACAAATTTAATTACTTCTGTGTATTTTTGTATATAGTTTTATACAAATTTACGATATTTTATGTGTATTTTGTATATTTATATTTTTACAAATACACATTCTTTTACTGGTATATTGTTTATTTATTTTGATACGATTTTTATATATTTTTTGTATTCATTTTTTTATACGTATTTATTCATTTTATGTGTATTTTGTATATATTTTTATAGAAATCTACGTTATTTTATGAGTATTCGTATTATATATTTTGAAAAAAATTTACATTGTTTTATATGTATTTTGCATATCTATTTCAATACAAATTTGCAAATTTACTTTATTTTATGTGCATTTTTGTACATATATTTTTTTAGAAATTTGTGTTATTTTATGTGTATTTGTATATGTTTTCTCATACAAATTTACATTATTTTATTGCTATTTTGTTTATTTATTTTGATACAAATGAAAATAGATATACAAAATATACATAAAATAAACTAAATTTGTATTGAAATATATATACAAAATACATAAAATAATGTAAATTTGTATCAAAATATTTTAACAGATGCGCATAAAATAACGTAAATTTGTTTTAAAATATACAAAATACACATTAAATAATGTAAATATGTATAAAAAATATATAAAACACAAATAGAATAATGTAAAATCGTATCAAAATAAATACACAGAATATTAATAAAACAATGTAAATTTGTATGAAAATAAAGATGCAAAATACCCATTAAATAACGCATTTTTTTATAAAAATATATATACCAAAATACACATGAAGAAATTAATTTGTATTAAAATAAATATACAAAATACATATACAATAAGGTAAATCTGTATTGAAATAGATATGCAAAATACATATAAAACAATGTAAATTTGTTTCAAAATATATATAGGAATACACATAAAATAACGTAGATTTTTATAAAAATATATATTCAAAATACACATAAAATGAAGTAAATACGTATAAGAAAATGAATACAAAATACACATAAAATAATGTAAATTCGTATCAAAATAAATAAACAAAATACCAATAAAAGAATGTGTATTTGTATAAATATAAATATACAAAATACACATAAAATAACGTAAATTTGTATAAAACTATATACAAAAATACACAGAAGTAATTAAATTCGTATGAAAATAGATATACAAAATACAGATAAAATAAGCTAAATTTGAATTGAAATGTATATACAAAATACATAAAATAATGTAGATTTTATTTATAAAAATATATATACCAAAATACACATCAAAAAAATAAATATGTATTAAAATAAATATACAAAAAACACATACAATAAGGTAAATTTGTATTGAAATAGATATGCAAAATACATATAAAACAATGTAAATGTGTTTCAAAATATATATACGAATACACATAAAATAACGTAGATTTCTATAAAAATATATAGAGAAAATACATATAAAATGAAGTAAATACGTATAAAAAAATGTATACAAAATACACATAAAATAATGTAAATTCGTATTTAAATAAATATACAAAATACCAATAAAAGAATGTGTATTTGTATCTATATAAATATACAAAATACATATAAAATAACGTAAATTTATATAAAACTATATACAAAAATACTCAGAAGTATTTTAATTTGTATGAAAATAGATATACAAAATAAGGTAAACTCGTTTCAAATTCAATAAACAAAGTTCAGATAAAAGAACGTATATTTGTAGAAAAAATAAATATACAAAACACACATTAAATAACGAAAATTTGTATGAAAATATATAAAAAAATTAACAAAAATAATTTCAATTTGTATGAAAATAAATATACAAAATACACATGTATTTCGTATATATATTTTCATACAAATTTAATTACTTTTGTGTATTTTTCCATATAGTTTTATATAAATTTACGTTATTTTATTTGTATTTTGTATATTTATATATATATATATACAATTCACATTCTTTTATTAGTATTTTGTTTATTTATTTTGATACGAGTTTACATTATTTTATGTGTATTTTGTATACCTTTTTTTATACGTATTTACTTCATTTTATGTGTATTTTGTATATTTATTTTCATAGAAATCTACGTTATTTTATGTGTATTCGTATATATATTTTTAAAAAAATTTACATGGTTTTATATGTATTTTGCATATCTATTTCAATACAAATTTACCTTATTGTATGTGCATTTTGTATATTTATTTTAATACAAATTCAAATATTTTATGTGTGTCTTGGTATAATTTTTTTTGGGAAAAAATGCGTTATTTTATGGGTATTTTGCATCTTAATTTTCATACAAATATACATTATTTTATTAATATTCTATGTATTTATTTTGATACGATTTTATATTATTCTATTTGTGTTTTGTATATATTCTTTTATACATATTTACATTATTTAATGTATATTTTTTATATATATTTTATACAACTTTACGTTATTTTAAGTGTATTTGTTTATATATTTTCATTCAAATTTACATTATTTTATGTGTATTTTGTATATATATCAATATATATATAGTTTTATATATATATATATATATTTATATATATATTTATATATATATATATATATATATATATATATATTTTATGTATATATGTATATATATTTATACATATATATATATATATATATATATATATATATATATATATATATATATATATATATATATATATATATATATATATATATATATATATATATATATATATATATATATATATATATATATATATATATATATATATATATATATTTTTTTTTTTATACGTGTTTACATCATTTGGTGTGTATTTTGTATATATATTTCTATAGAAATCTACGTTGTTTTATGAGTATTCGTATATAGATTTTGAAATAAATTTACACTGTTTTATGTGTATTTTGCATATTTTTTCAATACAAATTTACCTTATCGTATATGCATTTTGTATATTAATTTTGATACAAATTTAATTGTGCTATGTGTATTTTTGTATATGTATTTTTATAAAAATATGCTTTATTTTATGGGTATTTTGCATTTTTATTTTCATACAAATTGACATTATTTTATTTATATTCTGTTTTTTTTTTTTTTAAACAATTTTACATTATTCTATGTGTATTTTGTATATCTATTTTTATACGTATTTACTTAATTTTATGTGTGTTTTGTATAGATATTTTTTTAGAAATCTACGTTATTTTATGTGTATTCGTATATATATTTTGAAACAAATTTACATTGTTTTATATGTGTTTTTACATATCTCTTTCAATACAAATTTACCTTATTGTATGTGCATTTTGTATATTTATTTCAATACAAACTTAAATATTTTATGTGTATTTTGGTATATATATTTTAATAAGGAATGCGCTATTTGATGGGAATTTTGCATCTTTATTTTCATACAAATTTACATTATTTTATTAATATTCGGTGTATTTATTTTGATACGATTTCACATTATTCTATATGTTTTTTGTATATATTTTTTTATACATATTTACATTATTTAATGTGTATCTTGCATCTTTTATCGTAATTTTGTTTATTTATTTTTATACGAATTTACATTATTTTAGGTGTATTTGATATGTATATTTTTATACTTATTTATATCATTTTATTTGTGTTTTGAATATATATTTTCATAGAAATTTACTCTATTTTATGGGTATTCGTATATATATTTTGATAGAAATTTACATTATTTATGTTTATCTATTTTAATAGAAATTTACCATATTGTATGTGTATTTTATATATTTATTTTAATACAAATTTAATTATTTTATGTGTATTTTTGTAAAAATATGCGTTATTATTTGGGTATTTTGCATTTTTATTTTCATACAAATTTACATTATTTTATTGATATTCTGTTTATTTATTTTGATACGATTTTACATTATTCTATGTGTATTTTGTATATATATTTTTATACACATTTACATTATTTAATGTATATTTTGTACGTATATTTTATATAAATTTACGCTATTTTATGTGTATTTGTTTATATATTTTCATACAAATTTACAATATTTTATGTGTAATTTGTGTATGTATTTCAATACAGATTTGCCTAATTTTATGTGTATTTTGCATATATATTTTCAAACAAATTTATATTATTTTTATGTATTTTTATATATTTTTATACAAATTTTAGTTATTTTATTTGTATTTTGTATTTATATTTTCCTACAAATATACATTCTTTTAGTGGAATTTTGTTCATTTATTTTCATAAGAATTTACATAATTTTATGTGTATTTTTCTACGTATTTACATTATTTTATGTGTATTTTTTATATATATTTTCATAAAAATTTACGTTATTTTATTGTGTGTATTCGTATATGATTTGATACAAATTTACATTATTTTATGTTTATTTTGCATATCTATTTCAATATAGATTTACCTTATTGTATGTGTATTTTGTATATTTATTTTAATACAAATTCAATTATTTTATGTGTACTTTGTATACATTTTCTTATACGTATTTACTTCATTTAATGTGTATTTTGTATATATATTTTCATAGTAATCTTCGTTATTTTATGTGTATTGGTATATATATTTTGAAGCAAATTTACATTGTTTTATATGTATTTAGCATATCTATTTTAATATAAATCTACCTTATTGTATGTGCATTTTGTATATTTATTGTAATACAAATTTAAAATTTTTATTATTTTGGTATATATATTTTTATAAAAAGAGTTTTATATAAATTTAAAATATTTTATGTGTATTTTGTATATCTATTTTCATACAAATACACATTCTTCATTGATATTTTGTTTATTTATTTTGACGCGAATTCACATTATTTAATGTGTATTGTGTATATATATTTTTATACGTATTTACGTCATTTCATGTGTATTTTGGATATATATTTCTATAGAAATATATGTTATTTTATGTGTATTCGTATATATATTTTGAAACAAATATACATTGTTTTATGTGCATTTTGCATATTTTTTCAATATAAATTTACCTTATTGTACGTGCATTTTGTATATTAATTTTAATACAAATTTAATTATTCTATGTGTATTTTTGTATATGTATTTTCATAAAAAAATGCTTTATTTTATGGGTATTTTGCATCTTTATTTTCATACAAATTTACATTATTTAATTGATATTCTGTGTATTTATTTTGATACGATTTTACATTATTCTATGTATATTTTGTATATATATTTCATACAAATGAACGTTATTTTATGTGAAATTGTTTTCATTTCATACAAATTTACATTATTTTATGTGTATTTTGTACATGTATTTAAATACAAATTAACTAATTATATGTGTATTATGTATATCTATTTTCATATAAATTGAAATTAATTTTGTGTATTTTAGTATATATTTTTTTTCAAATTTTCGTAATTTTATGTGAATTTTGTATATTTATTTTCCTACAAATATACGTTCTTTTATCGGAATTTTGTTTATTTATTTTGATACGAGTTTTCATTATTTTAGGTGTATTTGATATATATATTTTTATACTTATTTACATAATTTTATATGTATTTTGAATATATATTTTCATAGAAATTTACTCTATTTTATGTGTATTCGTATATATATTTTGATACAAATTTACATTATTTATGTGTATTTCGCATATCTATTTCAATACAAATTTTCTTTATTGTATGTGCCTTTTGTATATTTATTTCGATGCAAATTTAATTATTTTATGTGTATTTTTGTATATATATTTTTAAACAAATATGCGTTATTATATGGGTATTTTGCATCTTTATTTTCATACAAATTTACGTTATTTTATTATTTGTCTGTTTATTTATTTTGATACGATTTTACGTTATTCAGTGTATTTTGTATATATATTTTTAAACATATTTACATTATTTAATGTATATTTTGTACATATATTTTATGGAAATTTACGTTATCTTATGTGTATTTGTTTATATATTTTCATACAAATTTACATTATTTTATGTGTATTTTGTATATGTATTTCAATAAAAATTTGCCTAATTTCATTTGTATTTTGCATATCTATTTTCAAACAAATTTAAATTATTTTTGTGTATTTTTGTATTGTTTTATACAATTTTTTTTATTTGTATTTTGTATATATATTTTCCTACACATATACATTCTTTAGAGGAAATTTTTTTATTTATTTTGATACGAATTTACATTATATTATGTGTTATTTGTATATATATTTTTCTTTGTATTTACATTATTTTATGTGTATTTTGTAAATATATATACATAAAAATTTACGTAATTTTATTGTGTGTATTCATATATTTTGATAAAATTTTCATTATTTTATGTGTTTTTGCATATCTATTTCAATAAAATCTACCTTATTGTATGTGTATTTTGTATATTTATTTTAATACAAATTTAATTATTTTATGTGTATTTTGTATATATTTTTTTAAATGTGAGATATTTTATGGGTATTTTGCATCTTTAATTTTATAAATTTTACATTACGTACATATCTTTTATACGTATTTACATTATTTAATGTGTATTTTGATTATATATTTTATACAAATTTACGTTATTATTTGTGTATTTGAATATATATTTTGATACAAATTTACATTATTTTATGTATTTTCTATATATTTCAATTCAAGTTTAGCTTATTTTATGTGTCTTTTGTATATCTATTTTCATACAAATCTAATTATTTTTATTGATTTTTGTATATAGTTTTATACAATTTTACGTTATTTTATGTGTATTTTGTATATTTATATTTATACAAGTAAACATTCTTTTATTGGCATTTAGTTTATTTATTTTGATACGAATTTACATTATTTTATGTGTATTTTGTATACATTTTCTTATACGTATTTACTTCATTTTATGTGTATTTTGTATATGTATTTTATAGAAATCTACGTAATTTTATGTGTATTCGTATGTATATTTTGAAACAAATTTACATTGTTTTATATGTATTTTGCATATCTATTTCAATACAAATTTACCTTATTGTATGTGCATTTTGTATATTTATTGTAATACAAATTTAAATATTTTATGTGCATTTTGGTATATATATTTTCATAAAAAATGCGTTGTTTTATGGGTATTTTGCATCTTTATTTTCATACAAATTTACAATATTTAATTAATATTCTGTGTATTTATTTTGATATTATTTTACATTATTCTATTTGTGTTTTGTATATACTTTTTTATACATATTTACATTATTTAAAGTGTATTTTCTATATATATTTTATACAAATTTTCGTTATTTTAAGTGTATTTGTTTATATTTTTTTATTCAAATTTACATTATTTTATGTGTATTTTGTATATGTATTTCAATAGAAATTTACCTAATTTCATGTGTATTTTGTATATATATTTTATACAAATTTAAATTATTTTTTGTGTATTTTTGTATAGAGTTTTATACAAATTTACAATATTTTATGTGTATTTTGTATATCTATTTTCATACAAATACACATTCTTTTATTGATATTTTGTTTATTTATTTTGATGCGAATTTACATTATTTGATGTGTATTGTGTATATATTTTTTATACGTATTTACGTCATTTCATGTGTATTTTGTATATATATTTATATAGAAATATACGTCATTTTATGTGTATTCGTATATATATTTTGAAACAAATATACATTGTTTTATGTGCATTTTGCATATTTTTTCAATAGAAATTTACCTTATTGTACGTGCATTTTGTATATTAATTTTAATACAAATTTAGCTATTCTATGTGTATTTTTGTATATGTATTTTTATAAAAATATGCTTCATTTTATTTGTATTTTGCATCTTTATTTTCATACAAAATTACATTATTTTATTGATATTCTGTGTATTTATTTTGAAACGATTTTACATTATTCTATGTATAATTTGTATATCTATTTTATACCAATGTACGTTATTTTATGTGAATTTGTTTTCATTTCATACAAATTTACATTATTTTATGTGAATTTTGTACATGTATTTAAATACAAACTTAACTAATGATATGTGTATTTTGTATATCTATTTTCATAGAAATTGAAATTAATTTTTGAGTATTTTTGTATATATTTTTATTCAAATTTTCGTAATTTTATGTGTGTTTTGTATATTTATTTTCCTACAAATATACGTTCTTTTATCGGAATTTTATTTATTTATTTTGATACGAATTTTTCATTTTTAGTATATATATATATATATATATATATATATATATATATATATATATATATATATATATATATATATATATATATATATATATATATATATATATATATATATATATATATATATATATATATATATATATATATATATATATATATATATATATATATATATATATATATTTATATTTATTTACATAATTTTATATGTATATTGAATATATGTTTTCATAGAAATTTACTCTATATGTATATGTATAGAAAATACACATGAAATAATCTAAATTCGTATCGAAATAAATGAACAAAATACCGATAAAATAATGTAATTTTGAATGAAAATATATATAGAAAATACACATAAAATAACGTAAATACAAATAAATATATACACATAAAATGATTTGAATTTGAATGAAAATAGATATAAAAATAAACCTAAAATAAGGCAAATTTAAAATGAAATATATATACAAAATACATATAAAATAATGAAGATTTGTTTCAAAATATATATACGAATACACATAAAAAAACGTAGATTTCTATAGAAATATATATACAAAATACACATGAAATGTTGTAAATACGTATAAAAATATATATACAAAATACACATTAAATAAAGTAAATTCGTGTCAAAATAAATAATTAAAATATCAATAAAAGAATGTGTATTTGTATGAAAATACATATACAAAATACACATAAAATAACGTAAATTTGTATAAAACTATATATAAATATACACAAAAAAAAGTTAAATTTGTATGAAAATAAATATACAAAATACATATAAAATTAGGTAAATTTGTAAAGAAACACATATACAAAATACATATAAAATAATGTAAATTTGAATGAAAATATATCAACAAATACACTTATATTAACATAAATTTGTATAAAATATATATATAAAAAATACTCATTAAATAATGTAACTATGTATAAAAAAATATATACAAAACACAAATAGAATAATGTAAAATCGAATTAAAGTAAATACACAGAATGTAAATAAAATAATGTAAATTTGTATGAAAATAAAGATGCAAAATACCCATAAAATAACGCATTTTTTATAAATATACTAAATACACATGAAAGGATGTAAATACGTATAAAAATATATATACAAAATACACATTAAATAATGTAAATTCGCGTTAAAATAAACAAACAAAATGTCAATAAAAGAATGTGTATTTGTATGAAAATAAATATACAAAATACACATAAGATAACATAAATTAGTATAAAACTATATACAAAAATACACAAAAATAATTTAAATTTGTATGAAAATAAATATACAAAATACACATAAAATCAGGTAAATCTGTATTGAAATACATATACAAAATACACATAAAATACTGTAAATTTGAATAAAAATACATAAACAAATACACTTAAAATAACGTAAATTTGTATAAAAAAAATATATACAAAACACAAATAGAATAATGTAAAATAGTATCAAAATAAATACACAGAATATTAATAAAATAATGTAAATTTATATGAAAATAAAGAAGCAAAATACCCATAAAATAACGCATTTTTTTAAATATATATACAAAAATACACGTAAAAAAATTATTTGTAATAAAATAAATATACAAAATACACATACAATAAAGTAAATCTGTTTTGAAATAGATATGCAAAATACATATAAAACAATGTAAATTTGTTTCAAAATATATATACGAATACACATAAAATAACGTAGATTTGTATAAAAATATATACAAAATACACGTAAAATGAAGAAAATACGTATAAAAAATGTATCCAAAATACACATAAAATAATGTAAATTGCATCAAAATAAATAAACAAAATAATAAAAGAATGTGTATTTGTATAAATATAAATATACAAAATACAAATAAAAGAACTTAAATTTGTATAAACCTATATACAAAAATAAACAGAAGTAATTAAATTCGTTTGAAAATAGATATACAAAATACAGATAAAATAAGCTAAATTTGAATTGAAATGTATATACAAAATACATAAAATAATGTAAATTTGTATCAAAATATTTATAAAAATACATATAATAACGTAAATTTGTATAAAAATATATAAACAAAATACACATTAAGTAATGTAAATGCGTATAAAAAATATGTACAAAATACACATATAATCATGTAATTCGTATCATACTAAATAAACAAAATAGCAATAAAATAATGTAAATTTGTATGAGAAAACATATAAAAATACATATAAAATAACGCTAATTTCTATAAAAATATATGTCCAAAAATGAACGTAAAATAAATTAACTTTGGATAAAAATATATATACAAAACACACATTAAATAATGTAAATGCGTACATAAAATAACCTAAATTTGTATAAAACTATATACAAAAATACACAAAAATAATTTAAATTTGTATGAAAAGAAATATACAAAATACACATAAAATTAGGGTAATTTCTATTGAAATACATATACAAAATACACATAAAATAATGTAAATTTGAAAGAAAATATATAACCAAATACACATATAATAACGTAAATTTGTATGATATATATATACAAAATACACATTAAATAATGTAAATATGTATAAAAAAATATATACAAAACACAAATAGAATAATGTAAAATCGTATCAAAATATATACACAGAACATTAATAAAATAATGTAAATTTGTTTGAAAATTAAGATGCAAAATACCTATAAAATAACGCATTTTTTATACCAAAATACACATAAAATATTTGAATTTGTATCAAAATAAATATACAAAATGCACATACAATAAGGTAAATTTGTATTGAAATGGATATGCAAAATACATATAAAATAATGTAAATTTGTTTCAAAATATATATGCGAATACACATAAAATAACGTAGATTTCTATAAAAATACATATACAAAATACACTTAAAATTAAGTAAATACGTATAAAAAAATGTATACAAAATACACATAAAATAATGTAAATTCGTATAAATATAAATAAACAATATAGCAATAAAAGAATGTGTGTTTGTATAAATATAAATATACAAAATGCACATAAAATAACGTTAATTTATATAAAACTATATACATAAAATAACACAAATTTCTATAAAAATATATGTACAAAAATGAACATAAAATAAATTTGCATAAAAATATATATACAAAACACACGTTAGATAATGTAAATGAGTATAAAAATATGTATACAAAATACCTATGAAATAATCTAAACTCGTATCGAATTAAATTAAGAAAATACCAATATAATAATGTAATTTTGGATGAAAATATATGTACAAAATACACATAAAATAACCTAAATACAAATACAAATATACACATAAAATAATTTAAAATTGAATGAAATAAATATATAAAATAAACATAAAATAAGGTAAATTTGTAATGAAATATATGAAAAAATACACATAAAATAATATATATTTGTATGAAAATATATATACAAATACACATTAAATAACATGAATTTGTATAAAATTTGTATCAAAATATATACGAATACACACAATAAAATAATTTAATTTTTTTATGAAAATGTATATACAAAATTCACATAAAATAATGTAAATTTGTATAAAAATATATAAACAAATACACATAAAATAATGTAAATTTGGATAAAATATATATACAAAATAAACCTTAAATAATGTAAATATGTATAAAAAATATATACAAAATACACATAGAATAGTGTTAAATCGTATCAAAATAAATAAAGAGAATATCAATAAAATAATGTAAATTTGTATGAAAATAAAGCTGCAAAATATCCATATAATAACGCATATTTGCATAAAAATATATATAAAAAAATACATATAAAATAATTAAATTTGTATTAAAATAAATATACTCAATGCACGTACAATAAAGAAAATTTGTATTGAAATAGATATGCAAAATACACATCAATAATGTAAATTTGTATCAAAATATATATACGAATACTCATAAAATAGAGTAAATTTCTATGAAAATATACATACAAAATAGATATACAAAATACACATATAACTAGTTAAATTTGTATTTAAATACATATATAAAAAACACATAAAATAATGTAGATTTGTATGAAATGAAAACAAATACATTTTATATAAAATATATATACAAAATACACAGAGAATAATGTAAAATCATACCAAATAAATACACAGAATATCAATAAAATAATGTAAATTTGTATGAAAATAAAGATGCAAAATACCCATAAAATAAAGCATATTTTTATAAAAATACATACACATAAATACACATAGATTAATGAAATTTGTATTAAAATTAATATACAAAATGCACATACAATAATGTAAATTTGTATTGAAAAAATATGCAAAATACACATAAAACAATGTAAATTTGTTTCAAAATATATATATACGAATACACATAAAATAACGTAGATTTCTATAGAAATATATATACAAAATACACTTGAAATAATGTAAATACGTATAAAAATATATATACAAAATACACATTAAATAATGTTAATTCTTGTCAAAATAAATAAACAAAATATCATGAAAAGAATGTGTATTTGTATGAAAATAGATATACAAAATACACATAAAAGAATCTAAATTTGTATAAAACTATATACAAAAATAAATAAAAATAATTTAAACTTGTATCAAAATAAATATACAAAAAACATAAAATTAGGTAAATTTGTATTGAAATACACATACAAAATACACATAAAATAATGTAATTTTAAATGAAAATATATAAACATATAGACTTAAAATAACGTATATTTGTATCAAATATATATACAAAAAACACATTAAATAATGTAAATATGTATAAAAAAATATATACAAAACACAAATAAAATAATGTAAAATCGTATCAAAATAAATACAGAAAATATTAATAAAATAATGTAAATTTGTATGAAAATTAAGATTCAAAATACCCATGTCAAGTGTATTCGTATATATATTTTGAAACAAATTTACATTGTTTATATGTATTTTGCATATCTATTTTTGTGTATTCTGTATTTATTTTTGTTATACTTAGAATAATGTAAAATCGTATCAAAATAAGTACACAGAATATCATTAAAATAATTTAAATTTGTATGAATACAAAGATGCAAAATACCCATAAGATAAAGCATATTTTTTTTTTAAAAATACGTATACAAAAATACACATAGAATAATTAAATTTGTATTAAAATTAATATACAAAATGCACACATACAATAAGGTAAATTTGTATTGAAAAAAAACGCAAAATACAAATAAAACATTGTAAATTTGTTTCAAAATATATATAGGAATACACATAAAATAACGTAGATTTCTATATAAATATATATATACAAAATGCACATGAAATCATGTAAATACGTATAAAAATATATATATAAATTACAAATTAAGTAATGGAACTTCGTCTCAAAATAAATAAACACAATATCATGAAAAGAATGCGTATTTGTATGAAAATAAATAATAGATAATAAATCTGTATAAAATATATATGCAATATATACATTAAATAATGGAAATATGTATTAAAAATATATATACAAAAAACAAATAGAATATTGTAAGATCGTATCAAAATAAATACATCGAATATTAATAAAATAATGTAAATTTGTATGAAAATAAAGATGCAAAATTCGCATCAAATAGCGCATTTTTTTTATAAAAATATATATACCAAAATACACCTAAAATATTTAAATTTGTATTGAAATAAATACACAAAATGCACATACAATAAGGAAAACTTCTATTGAAAGAGATATGCAAAAATACATATAAAACAAAGTAAATTTGTTTCAAAATATATATACGAATACACATAAAATAACGTAGATTTCTATAGAAATGTATATACAAAATACACTTAAAATTAGGTAAATACGTATAAAAAAATGTAAAGAAAATACACATAAAATAATATAAATTAGAAAAAAAATAAATAAACAAAATACCAATAAAAGAATGTGTATTTGTATAAATATAAATGTACAAAATACACATACAAAATAAACATAAAATAAGGTAAATTTGTAATGAAATATATGTACAAAATACACATAGAATAATGTAAATTTATATGAAAATATATATACAAATACACATAAAATACCATGAATTTGTATAAAATTATATATTCAAAATAAATATTAAATAATGTAAATGCGTATAAAAAAATATATAAAAAGTACATATAAAATAATGGAAATTCGTATCAATATAAATCAACAAAATACCAATAAAATAATATATATTTGAATGAAAATAGATTTACAAAATACACATAACATAACTAAAATTTGTATTGAAATATATACAAAAATACATAAAAATAATTTGAGTTTATATGAAAATAGATATTCAAAATACACATAAAACTAGGTAAATTTCTTTTGAAATATATATACAAAATACCCATAAAATATTATAAATTTGTGTCAGAATATATAAACAAATACACATAAAATAACGTAAATTTGTTTGAAAAATATATACAAAATACACATAGAATAATGTCAAATCGTATCAAAATGAATGAGCAGAATATCAATAAAATAACGTAAATTTATATGAAAATAAAGATGCAAAATACCCAAAAATACACATAAAAGTGTAAATTTGTTTGAAAATCTATATACGAATACACATAATATAACGTAGATTTCTATAAAAAGATATATACAAAATACACATGAAATGATGTAAATACGTATAAAAATATATATACAAAATACACATTAAATAATTTAAATTTTCGTCAAAATAAATAAATAAAATATCAATAAAAGAATGTGTATTTGTATGAAAATAGATATACAAAATACTCATAAAATAACCTAAGTTTGTATAAAACTATATACAAAAATACAGAAAAATAATTTAAATTTGTATGAAAATAAATATACAAAATACACATAAAATTATTTTGTATATCTATTTTGTACAAATGTTCGTTATTTTACGTGAATTTGTTTTCATTTCATACAAATTTACATTATTTTATGTGTATTTTGTACATGTATTTAAATACAAATTAAACTAATTACATATTTTTATAAAAATACATATACAAAAATACACATAGATTAATCAAATTTGTATTAAAATTAATATACAAAATGCACATACAATAAAGTAAATTTGTATTGAAAAAATATGCAAAATACACATCAAACAATGTAAATTTGTTTTAAAATATATATTCGAATACACATAAAATAACGCAGATTTCTATAGAAATATATATACAAAATACACTTGAAATAATGTAAATACGTATAAAAATATATATACAAAATACACATTAAATAATGTTAATTCGTGTCAAAATAAATAATTTCAATTTGTATGAAAATAGATATACAAAATACACATATAATTAGTTAAATTTGTATTTAAATACATGTACAAAATACACATAAAATAATGTAAATTAGTATGAAATGAAAACAAATTCACATAAAATAACGTACATTTGTATAAAATAGATATACAAAATATACATAGAATAATGTAAAATCGTATCAAAATAAATACACAGAATATCAATAAAATAATGTAGTTTTGTATGAAAATAAGGATGCAAAATACCCATAAAATAAAGCTTATTTTTTTAAAAATACATATATAAGAATACACATAGAATAATTAAATTTGTATTAAAATTAATATACAAAATGCACGTACAATAAGGGAAATTTGTATTGAAAAAATATGCAAAATGCACATAAAACAATGTATAATTGTTTCAAAATATATATACGAATACACATAAAATAACGTATATTTCTATAGAAATATATATAAAAAATACACATGAAATGACGTAAATACGTATAAAAATATATATACTCAATACACATTAAATAATGTAAATTCGCATCAAAATAAATAAACAAAATATCAATAAAAGAATGTGTATTTGTATGAAAATAGATATACAAAATACACATAAAATATTGTAAATTTGTATAAAACTCTATAAAAAAATACACAAAAAATAATTTAAATTTGTATAAAAATATATATACAAAATACACATAAAACTAGTTAAATTTCTATTGAAATACATATACAAAATACACATAAAATAATGTAAATTTGAATGAAAATATATAACCAAATACACTTAAAATAACGTAAATTTGTATGAAATATATATAGAAAATACACATTAAATAATGTAAATATGTATAAAAAAATATATACAAAACACAAATAGAATAATGTAAAATAGTATCAAAATAAATACACAGAATATTAATAAAATTATGTAAATTTGTATGAAAATAAAGATGCAAAATACCTATAAAAACAACGGATTTTTTATGAAAATATATATACCAAAATACACATAAAATATTTAAATTTGTATTACAATAAATATACAAAATGCACATACAATAAGGTAAATTTGTATTGATATAGATATGCAAAATACACATAAAACAATGTAAATTTGTTTCAAAATATATATACGAATACACATAAAATAACGTAGATTTCTAAAAATATATATATACACAATACACATAAAATGAAGTAAATACGTATAAGAAAATGTATACAAAATACACATAAAATAATGTAAACTCGTATCAAAATAAATAAACTAAATGCCAATAAAAGAATGTTTACTTGTATGAATATAATATATAAAAATACATAAAATAACGTAAATTTGTAAAACTATATACAAAATAAACAAAATAATTAAATTTGTATGTATAGATAAAGACACATAAAATAAGCTAAATTTGAATTGAAATAAAATAGAAAATATAAATAATGTAAATTTGTATCAAAACATATATTCAAATACACATATATTAAAATTAATATACAAAATGCATATATAATAAGGTAAATTTTTATTGAAAAAATATGCAACATACACGTTTACTCATACAAATTCATATTATTTTATTGGTATTTTGTTTATTTATTTTGATACGAATTAAATGATTATATGTGTATTTTGTACATATTTTTTTATACGTATTTACATTATTTAATGTGTATTTTGTTTATATATTTTCATACAAATTTACGTTATTATATGTGTATTTGTATAAATATTTTGATACAAATTTACTTTATTTCATGTATTTTATATATATATTTCAATTCAAATTTAGCTTATTTTGTGTGTATTTTGTATATATTTTCATACAAATTTAATTACTTCTGTGTATTTTTGTATATAGTTTTATATAAATTTACGTTATTTTATGTGTATTTTGTATATTTATATTTATACAAATTCACATTCTTTTATTGCTATTTTGTTTATTTATTTTGATACGAATTTACATTATTTTATGTGTATTTTGTATATAAATTTTATAGAAATCTACGTTATTATATGTGTATTCGTATATATATTTTGAAACAAATTTACATTGTTTTATATGTATTTTGCATATCTATTTCAATACAAATTTACCTTATTGTATGTGTATTTTGTATATTTATTTTAATACAAATTTAATTTTTTATGTGTATTTTGGTATATATATTTTTATATAAAAATGCGTTATTTTATGGGTATTTTGCTTCTTTATTTTCATAGAAATTTACATTATTTTATTAATATTCTGTGTGTTTATTTTGATACGATTTTACATTATTCTATTTGCGTTTTGTACATATTTTTTTTATACAAATTTACGTTATTTTAAGTGTATTAGTTTATGTATTTTCATTCAAACTTACATTACTTTATGTTTATTTTGTGTATGTATTTCAATACAAATTTACCTAATTTTATGTGTATTTTGTATATTTATTTTCATACAAATTTAAAATATTTTTGTGTATTTTTGTATATAGTTTGATACAAATTTAGGTTATTTTATGTGTATTTTGTATATCTATTTTCATACAAATACAAATTCTTTTATTGATATTTTGTTTATTTATTTTGACGCGAATTTTATGTGAATTTGTTTTCATTTCATACAAATTTACGTTATTTTATGTGTATTTTGTACATATATTTAAATACAAATTTAACTAATTATATGTGTATTTTGTATATCTATTTTCATACAAATTGAAATTTATTTTTTTGTTTTTTTGTATATATTTTTATTCAAATTTTCGTAATCTTATAAAAATATATATACCAAAATACACATAAAATATTTAAATTTGCATTGAAATAAATATACAAAATGCATATACAATAAGGTAAATTTGTATTGAAAGAGATATGCAAAAATACATATAAAACAATGTAAATTTGTTTCAAAATATATATACGAATACAAATAAAAAAAAATGTAGATTTCTATAAAAAATATATATACAAAATACACATAAAATTAAGTAAATACGTATAAAAAATGTATACAAAATACACATAAAATAATGTAAATTCGAATTAAAATAAATAAACAAAATACCAATAAAAGAATGTGTATTTGGATTAATATAAATATACAAAATACACATACATAATAAACATAAAATCAGATGGATTTGTAAAAAAATATATGTACAAAATACACATAAAATAATGTAAATTTATATAAAAATATATATACAAATACAAATAAAATACCATGAATTTGTATAAAAATATATATTCAAAATAAATATTAAATAATGTAAAAGCGTATAAAAATATATATACAAATACAGATACAAAAATACACATCGAATAATTAAATTTGTATTAAAATTAATATACAAAATGCGTATATAATAAGGTAAATTTGTATTAAAAAAATATGCAACATACACGTTTACTCATACAAATTTATATTATTTTATTGGTATTTTGTTTATTTATTTTGATACGAATTACATGATTATATGTGTATTTTGTACATATTTTTTATACGTATTTACATTATTTAATGTGTATTTTGTTTATATATTTTCATACAAATTTACGTTATTATAAGTGTATTTGTATAAATATTTTGATACAAATTTACTATATTTCGTGTATTTTGTATATATATTTCAATTCAAATTTAGCTTATTTTCTGTGTATTTGGTATATATTTTCATACAAATTTAATTACTTCTGTGTATTTTTGTATATAGTTTTATATAAATTTACGTTATTTTATGTGTATTTTGTATATTTATATTCATACAAATACACATTCTTTTATTGGTATTTTGTTTATTTATTTTGATACGAATTTACATTATTTTATGTGTATTTTGTATACATTTTTTAATACGTAATTACTTCATTTTATGTGTATTTTGTATATATATTTTTGTAGAAATCTACGTTATTTTATGTGTATTCGTATATATATTTTGAAACAAATTTACATTGTTTTATATGTATTTTGCATATCTATTTCAATAGAAATTTACCTTATTGTATGTGTTTTTTGTATATTTATTTTAATACAAATTTAATTTTTTGATGTGTATTTTGGTATATACATTTTTATAAATAAAAAAAAGGCATTATTTTATGGGTATTTTGCTTCTTTATTTTCATACAAATTTACATTGTTTTATTAATATTCTGTGTATATATTTTGATACGATTTTACATTATTCTTTTTGTGTTTTGTACATATTTTTTTTATACAAATTTACGTTATTTTAAGTGTTTTTGTTTATGTATTTTCATTCAAATTTACATTATTTTATGTGTATTTTGTGTATGTATTTCAATACAAATTTACCTAATTTTATGTGTATTTTGTATATTTATTTTCATACAAATTTAAAATATTTTTGTGTATTTTTGTATATAGTTTGATACAAATTTAGGATATTTTATATGTATTTTGTATATCTATTTTCATACAAATACACATTCTTTTATTGATATTTTGTTTATTTATTTAGACGCGAATTTTATGTGAATTTGTTTTCATTTCATACAAATTTACATTATTTTATGTTTATTTTGTACATGTATTTAAATACAAATTTAACTAATTATATGTGTATTTTGTATATCTATTTTCATACAAATTGAAATTTATTTTTTTGTTTTTAGTATATATTTTTATTCAAATTTTCGTAATCTTATAAAAAATATATATACCAAAATACACATAAAATATTTAAATTTGCATTGAAATAAATATACAAAATGCACATTCAATAAGGTAAATTTGTATTGAAAGAGATATGCAAAAATACATATAAAACAATGTAAATTTGTTTCAAAATATATATACGAATACAAATAAAAAAAACGTAGATTTCTATAAAAATATATATACAAAATACACTTAAAATTAAGTAAATACGTATAAAAAAATGTATACAAAATACACATAAAATAACGTAAATTCGAATTAAAATAAATAAACAATATACCAAAAAAAGAATGTGTATTTGGATAAATATAAATATACAAAATACACATACAAAATAAACATAAAATAAGGTAGATTTGTAAATAAATATATGTTCAAAATACACATAAAATAATGTAAATTTATATAAAAATATATATACAAATACACATAAAATACCATGAATTTGTATAAAAATATATATTCAAAATAAATATTAAATAATGGAAAAGCGTATAAAAATATATATACAAAGTACATATAAAATAATGTAAATTCGTATCAATATAAATCAACAAAACACCAATAAAATAATATATATTTGAATGAAAATAACTTTACAAAATACACATAACATAACTAAAATTTGTATTAAAATATATACAAAAATACATAGAAATAATTTGAGTTTCTATGAAAATAGATTTACAAAATACACATAAAACTAGGTAAATTTCTTTTGAAATGTATATACAAAATACCCATGAAATATTGTAAATTTGTGTCAAAATATATAAACAAATACACATAAAATAACGTAAATTTGTATGAAAAATATATACAAAATACACATAGAATAATGTCAATTCGTATCAAAATGAATGAGTAGAATATCAATAAAATAATGTAAATTTGTATGAAAATAAAGATGCAAAATACCCAAAAAATAAAGCATATGTTTATAAAAATACAGATACAAAAATACACATCGAATAATTAAATTTGTATTAAAATTAATATACAAAATGCGTATATAAGGAAAATTTGTTATGAAAAAATATGCAACATACACGTTTACTCATACAAATTTATATTATTTTATTGGTATTTTGTTTATTTATTTTGATACGAATTACATGATTATATGTGTATTTTGTACATATTTTTTATACGTATTTACATCATTTAATGTGTATTTTGTTTATATATTTTCATACAAATTTACGTTATTATATGTGTATTTGTATAAATATTTTGATACAAATTTACTTTATTTCAAATATTTTGTATATATATTTCAATTCAAATTTAGCTTATTTCGTGTGTATTTTGTATATATTTTCATACAAATTTAATTACTTCTGTGTATTTTTGTATATAGTTTTATATAAATTTACGTTATGTTATGTGTATTTTGTATATTTATATTCATACAAATACAAATTCTTTTATTGGTATTTTGTTTATTTATTTTGATACGAATTTACATTATTTTATGTGTATTTTGTATACATTTTTTTATACGTATTTACTTCATTTTATGTGTATTTTGTATATATATTTTTATAGAAATATACATTATTTTATGTGTATTCGTATATATATTTTCAAACAAATTTACATTGTTTTATATGTATTTTGCATATCTATTTCAATACAAATTTACCTTATTGTATGTGTTTTTTGTATATTTATTTTAATACAAATTTAATTATTTTATGTGTATTTTGGTATATATATTTTTATAAATAAAAATAATGCGTTATTTTATGGGTATTTTGCTTCTTTATTTTCATACAAATTTACATTTTTTTATTAATATTCTGTGTATTTATTTTGATACGATTTTACATTATTGTATTTGTGTTTTGTACATATTTTCTTATACAAATTTATGTTATTTTAAGTGTATTTGTTTATGTATTTTTATTCAAATTTACATTATTTTATGTGTATTTTGTGTATGTATTTCAATACAAATTTACCTAATTTTATGTGTGTTTTGTATATTTATTTTCATACAAATTTAAAATATTTTTGTGTATTTTTGTATATAGTTTGATACAAATTTAGGTTATTTTATGTGTATTTTGTATATCTATTTTCATACAAATACACGTTCTTTTATTGATATTTTTTTTATTTATTCTGACGCGAATTTACATTATTTAATGTGTATTTTGTATATATATTTTTATACGTATTTACATCATTTCATGTGTATTTTGTATAGTTTTAAACAAATTTATATTATTTAATGTGTATTTTGTATATATATATTTATACAAGTACACATTCTTTTATTGGTATTTTGTTTATTTATTTTGATACTAATTTACATTATTTTATTTGAATTTTGTATATATTTTTTATACGTATTTACTTAATTTTATGTGTATTTTGTATATATATTTTTATAGAAATCTACCTTATTTCATGTGTATTCGTATATATATTTTGAAACAAATTTACATTGTTTATATGTATTTTGCATATCTATTTTTGTGTATTCTGTATTTATTTTTGTTATACATAGAATAATGTAAAATCGTATCAAAATAAGTACACAGAATATCAATAAAATAATTTAAATTTGTATGAAAATAAAGATGCAAAATACCCATAAGATAAAGCATATTTTTTTTAAAAATACATATTCAAAAATTAACAAAGAATAATTAAATTTGTATTAAAATTAATATAGAAAATGCACACATACAATAAGGTAAATTTGTATTGAAAAAAAACGCAAAATACAAATAAAACAGTGTAATTTTTTTTCAAAATATATATACGAATACACATAAAATAACGTAGATTTCTATAGAAATATATATAAAAAATACACATGAAATTATGTAAATACGTATGAAAATATATATATAAAATACATATTAAGTAATGTAAATTCGTGACAAAATAAATAAACAAAATGTCATGAAAAGAATGTGTATTTGTATGAAAATAAATAATAGATAATAAATTTGTATGTAATATATATGCAAAATACATTTAAATAATGTAAATATGTATAAAAAAAATATATACAAAAAACAAATAGAATAATATAAAATCGTATCAAATAAATACACTGAATATTAATAAAATAATGTAAATTTGTATGAAAATAAAGATGCAAAATTCCCATTATATAGCGCATTTCTTATAAAAATATATATACCAAAATACACATAAAATATTTAAATTTGTATTGAAATAAATATTCAAAATGCACATTCAATAAGGTAAACTTCTATTGAAAGAGATATGCAAAAATACATATAAAACAATGTAAATTTGTTTCAAAATATATATACGAATATACATAAAATAACGTAGATTTCTATAAAATAATATATTCAAAATACACATAAAATTAAGTAAATACGTATACAAAAAATGTAAACAAAATACACATAAAATAATGTAAATTTGAAACAAAATAAATAATCAAAATACCAATAAAAGAATGTATATCTATTTATTTTAATACAAAATCAAATATTTTATGTTTTTTCGTATATATATTTTTATAAAATACGTTATTTTATGTTTATTTTGCATCTTAATTTTCATACAAATTTACCTTATTTTATTAATATTTTCTGTATTTATTTTGATACGATTTTACATTATTTTATTTATGTTTTGTATATATTTTTTTATACATATTTACATTATTTAATGTGTTTTTTGTATATATACTTGATACATATTTACGTTATTTTAAGGTATTTTATGTGTATTTGTTTATATATTTTGACACAAATTTACAATATTTTATGGGTATTTTGTATATATATTTCAAAAGAAATTTACCTTGTTTTATATGTATTTTGAATATCTATTTTCATACAAACTCAAATTATTTTTATGTATTTTTGTATATATTTCAATACAAATTTTAGTTATGTTATGTGTATTTTGTAAATTTATTTTCATTCAAATATGTACTATTTTATTGGTATTTTGTTGATTTATATTGATACGGATCTACATTATTTTATATGTACTTTGTATATATATTTTTATACGCATTTACATTATTTAATATTTATTTTGAATATATAATTTTATACAAATTCATGGTTTTTTATGTGTATTTGTATATATATTTTCATATAAATTTACATTATTTTATATGTATTTTGTACATATATTTCATTACAAATTTACCTTATTTTTTGTTTATTTTGTATGTGTATTTTGTACATTTATATTTATACAAATACACATTCTTTTATTGGTATTTTGTTTATTTATTTGTTTCGAGTTTACATTATTTTATGTGTATTTTGTTTTCATTTTTCTATACGTATTTACTTAATTTTATGTTTATTTTGTATATATATTTTTATAGAAATCTACGTTATTTTATGTGTATTCGTATATATATTTTGAAACAAATTTACATTGTTTGATGTGTATTTTTGCATATCTCTTTCAATAGAAGTTTACCTTATTGTATGTGCATTTTGTATATTTATTTCAATACAAATTTAAATATTTTATGTGTATACATGTACAAAAAATACATAAAATAATGTAGATTTGTATGAAATGAAAACAAATACATTCTATATAAAATATATATACAAAATACACATAGAATAATGTAAAATCATATTAAAATAAATACACAGAATATCCATATAATAATGTAAATGTGTATGAAAATAGATGCATACCCATAAAATAAAGCATATTTTTATAAAAATACATAAAAAAAATACACATAGATTAATAATATTTTACATATAAATGCACATACAAAAATACAATAAATAAAATTGTATAAAATAATGTAAATTTGTTTCAAAATATATATATATACACATAAAATAACGTGATTTTCTAGAAATATATATACAAATTGAAATGATGTATATACGTATAAAAATATATATACAAAATACACATTAAATAATGTTAATTCGTGTCAAAATAAATAAACAAAATATCATGAAAAGAGTGTGTATTTGTATGAAAATAGATATACAAAATACACATAAAATAACCTAAATTTGTATAAAACTATATACAAAAATACACAAAAATAATTAAAAAACTTGTATGAAAATAAATATACAAAAAACATATAAAAATAGGTAAATTTGTATTGAAATACATATACAAAATACACATTAAAATAATGTAAGTTTGAATGAAAATATATAAACACATAGACATAAAATAACGTAAATTTGTATCAAATATATATAAAAAAAAACATTAAATAATGTAAATATGTATAAAAAAATATATACAAAACACAAATAAAATAATGTAAAATCGTATCAAAATAAATACAGAAAATATTAATAAAATAATGTAAATTAGTATGAAAATTAAGATGCAAAATACCCATAAAATAACGCATTTTTTATAAAAATATATATTCGAAAAACCATAAAATATTTGATTTTGTATTAAAATAAATAGATATACAAAATACACATAAAATAAGCTAAATTTGAATTGAAATATATATACAAAATACATAAAATAATGCAAATTTAGCTTATTTTGTGTGTATTTTGTATATCTATTTTCATACAAATTTAATTACTTCTGTGTATTTTTGTATATAGTTTTATACAAATTTACGTTATTTTATGTGCATTTTGTATATTTATATTTATACAAATACACATTCTCTTATTGGTATTTTGTTTATTTATACTTATACGAATTTACATTATTTTATGTGTATTTTGTATACATTTTTGACTCGTATTTCCTTAATTTTATTTGTATTTTGTATATATATTTTTATAGAAATCTACGTTATTTTATTTGTATTCGTATATATATTTTGAAACAAATTTACATTGTTTTATATGTTTTTTGCATATCTATTTCAATACAAATTTACCTTATTGTATGTGAATTTTGTATATTTATTTTAATACAAATTCAAATATTTTATGTGTATTTTGGCATATATAATTTTATAAAAAATGCGTTATTTTATAGGTATTTTGCATCTTAGTTTTCATACAAGTGTACACTATTTTATTAATATTCTGTGTATATATTTTGATACGATTTTATATTATACTATTTGTGTTTTGTATATATTTTTTATACATATTTTCATTATTTAATGTGTATTTTTTTATATATATTTTAAACAAGTTAACGTCATTTTAAGTGTATTTGTTTTAATAATTTCATTCAAATTTACATTATTTTAAGTGTATTTTGTATATGTATTTCAATACAAATTTACCTAATTTTATGTATTTACTTCATTTTATGTCTATTTTGTATATATTTTTATGGAAATCAACGTTATTTTATGTGTATTCGTATATATATTTTGAAACAAATTTACATTGTTTTATATGTATTTTCCATATCTATTTCAATACAAATTTACCTTACAGTATGTGCATTTTTTATATATATTTTAATACAAATTTTAGTATTTTATGTGTATTTTGGAATATATATATTTAAAAAAAATACGCTATTTTATGGCTATTTTGCATGTTTATTTTCATACAAATTTACATTATTTAATTAATATTCTGTGTATTTATTTTGATACGATTTTACATTATTCTATTTGTGTTTTGTATATATTTTTTTATACATATTTACATTATTTAATTAGTATTTTGTATATATATATTTGATACAAATTTACGTTATTTTAAGTCTATATGTTTATATATTTTCATTCAAATTTCCAATATTTTATGTGTATTTTGTATATGTATTTCAATATAAATTTACCTAATTTTATGTGTATTTTGTATATTTTTTTCATACAAATTTAAATTATTTTTGTGTATTTTTGTATATAGTTTTATACAAACTTGGATTATTTTATGAGTATTTTGTATATCTATTTTCATACAAATACACATTCTTTTATTGATATTTTGTTTATTTATTTTGACGAGAATTTAAATTATTTAATGTGTATTTTGTATATATATATTTTTATACGCATTTACATCATTTCATGTGTATTTTGTATATATATTTCTATAGAAATCTACGTTATTTTATGTGTATTCGTATATAGATTTTTAAACAAATTTACGCTTTAATGTGCATTTTGTATATTTTTTCAATACAAATTTACCTTATTGTACGTGCATTTTGTATATTAATTTTAATACAAATTTAATTATTCTATGTGTATTCTTGTATATGTATTTTTTAAAAAAATATGCTTTACTTTATGGGTATTTTGCATCTTTATTTTCATACAAAATTACATTATTTTATTGATATTCTGTGTATTTGTTTTGATACGATTTTACATTATTCTATGTGTATTTTGTATATATTTTTCATTTAATTTAGCTTATTTTATGTGTATTTTGTATATCTGTTTATTTTAATACAAAATCAAAAATTTTATGTTTTTTCGTATATCTATTTTTATAAAAAATGCGTTATTTTATGGGTGTTTTGCATCTTAATTTTCATACAAATTTACATTATTTTATTAATATTTTCTGTATTTATTTTGATACGATTTTACATTATTTTATTTGTGTTTTGTATATATATTTTTTATACATATTTACATTATTTAATATGTTTTTTGTATATATATTTGATACAAATTTACGTTATTATAAGTCTATATGGTTATATATTTTCATTCAAATTTACATTATTTTATGTGTATTTTGTATATGTATTTCAATACAAATTTACTTAATTTTATATGTTTTTTGTATATTTATTTTCATACAAGTTTAAATTATTTTTGTGTATTTTTGTTTATAGTTTAATAAAAATTTTGGTTATTTTATGTGTATTTTGTATATCTATTTTCATACAAATACACATTCTTTTCATGATATTTTGTTTATTTATTTTGACACGAATTTACATTACTTAATGTGTATTGTGTATATATATTTTTATACGTATTTACGTCATTTCATGTTGTTTTTTTTTATATATATTTCTATAGAAATATACGTTATTTTATGTGTATTCGTATATATATTTTGAAACAAATTTACATTGTTTGATGTGTATTTGGATATTTTTTCAATACAAATTTACCTCATTGTATGTGCATTTTGTATATTAATTTTAATACAAATTTGATTAATCTATGTGTATTTTTGTATATGTATTTTTATAAAAATATGCTTCATTTTATGGGTATTTTGCATCTTTATTTTCATACAAATTTACATTATTTTATTGATATTCTGTGTATTAATTTTAATATGATTTTACATTATTCTATGTGTATTTTGTATATATATTTTATATAAAATGTATTTGTTTTCATTTTATACAAATCTACATTATTTTATGTATTTTTTGTACATGTATACACATAAAATATTAAAATTTGTATTGAAATAAATATACAAAATGCACATACAATAAGGTAAACTTCTATTGAAAGAGATATGCAAAAAAACATATAAAACAATGTAAATTTGTTTCAAAATATATATACGAATACACATAAAATAACGTAGATTTCTATAAAAATATATATACAAAATACACATAAAATTAAGTAAATACGTATAAAAAAATGTAAACAAAATACACATAAAATAATGTAAATTCGAAACAAAATAAATAAACAAAATACCAATAAAAGAATGTGTATATGTATAAATATAAATGTACAAAATACTCATACAAAATAAACATAAAATAAGGTAAATTTGTAATGAAATATGTACAAAATACACATAAAATAATGAAAAGTTGTATGAAAATATATATACAAATACACATAAAATACCATGAATTTGTATAAAATTATATATCTAAAATAAATATTAAATAATGTAAATGCGTATAAAAATATATATAGAAAGTACATATAAAATAATGTAAATTCATATCAATATAAATCAACAAAACACCAATAAAATAATATATATATGAATGAAAATAGATTTACAAAATACACTTAAAATAACTAAAATTTGTATTGAAATATATACAAAAATTCATAAAAATAATTTGAGTTTGTATGAAAATAGATATTCAAAATACATATAAAACTAGGTAAATTTCTTTTGAAATATATATACAAAATACCCATAAAATATTGTAAATTTGTGTCAAAATATATAAACAAATACACATAAAATAACATAAATATGTATCAAATATATATACAAAAAACACATTAAATAATATAAATATGTATAAAAAAATATATACAAAACATAAATAAAATAATGTAAAATCGTATCAAAATAAATACAGAAAATATTAATAAAATAATGTAAATTTGTATGATAACTAAGATGCAAAATACCCATAAAATAACGCATTTTTTATAAAAATATATATACGAAAAAACACAAAATATTTGATTTTGTATTAAAATAAATTGATATACATTCTTTTATTGGTATTTTGTTGATTTATTTTGTTTCGAATTTACATTATTTTATGTGTATTTTGTTTACATTTTTTCATACGTATTTACTTAATTTTATGTGTATTTTGTATATATATTTTTATAGAAATCTACGTTATTTTATGTATATTCGTATATATACTTTGAAAGAAATTTACATTGTTTTATATGTATTTTTGCAAATCTCTTTCAATTGAAGTTTACCTTATTGTATGTGCATTTTGTATATTTATTTCAATACAAATTTAAATATTTTATGTGTATTTTGGTATATATATTTTTATAAGAAATGCGCTATTTGATGGGAATTTTGCTTCTTTATTTTCATACAAATTTACATTATTTTATTAATATTCGGTGTATTTATTTTGATACGATATTACATTATTCTATTTGTTTTTTGTATATATTTTTTTTATACTTACATTATTTAAATGTATCTTGCATATATATTACATACAAATTTATTATCTATTATTTATTTTCATACAAATACACATTCTTTTCATGATATTTTGTTTATTTATTTTGTCACGAATTTACATTACTTAATATGTATTTTATATATATATATATATATATTTTTATACGTATTTATATAATTTCATGTGTATTTTGTATATATATTTCTATAGAAATCTACGTTATTTTATGTGTATTCGTATATATAGATTTTGTAACAAATTTACACTGTTTTATTTGTGTTTAGCGTTTTTTTTCAATACAAATTTTCCTTATTGTATGTGTCCATTTTGTATATTAATTTTAATACAAATTTAATTATTCTTTGTGTATTTTTGTAAATGTATTTAAAAAAAAAATGCTTTATCCTATGGGTATTTTGCATCTTTATTTTCATACAAAATTAAATTATTTTATTGATATTCTGTCTACTTATTTTGATACGATTTTACATTATTCTATGTATAACAAAAATAAATACAGAATACACAAAAATAGATATGCAAAACACATATAAACAATGTAAATTTGTTTCAAAATATATATACGAATACACATGAAATAAGGTAGATTTCTATAAAAATATATATACAAAATACACATAAAATTAAGTAAATACGTATAAAAAATGCATGCAAAATACACATAAAATAATGTAAATTAGTAAAAAAATAAATAAACAAAATACCAATAAAAGAATGTGTATTTGTATAAATATAATATACAAAATACACATTAAATAATATAAATTTGTTTAAAACTATACAAAATACACATGAAATGATGTAAATACGTATAAAAATAGATATACAAAGTACACATAAAATAACCTAAATTTGTATCAAACTATATACAAAAGTACTCAAAAATATTTTAAATTTGTATGAAAATAAATATACAAAATACACATAAAATTAGGTAAATTTGTATTGAAATACATACAGAAAATACACATAAAATAATGTAAATTTGAATGAAAATACATAAACAAATACACTTAAAATAACGTAAATTTGTATAAAATAATATGTACAAAACACAAAGAGAATAATGTAAAATCGTATCAAAATAAATACACAGAATATTAATAAAATAATGTAAATTTGTATGAAAATAAAGAAGCAAAATACCCATAAAATAACGCATTTTTTTATTTATAAAAATATATATACCAAAATACACATCAAAAAATTAAATTTGTATTAAAATAAATATACAAAAAACATATACAATAAGGTAAATTTGTATTGAAATAGATATGCAAAATACATATAAAACAATGCAAATTTGTTTCAAAATATATATACGAATACACATATAATAACGTAGATTTCTATAAAAAATATATATACAAAATACACATAAAATGAAGTAAATACGTATAAAAAAAATGTATACAAAATACACATAAAATAATGTAAATTCGTATCAAAATAAATAAACAAAATAGCAATAATAGAATGTGTATTTGTATAAATATAAATATACAAAATACACATAAAATAACGTAAACTTATATAAAACTATATACAAAAATACACAGAAGTAATTAAATTTGCATGAAAATATATACAAAATACACACAAAATAAGCTAAATTTGAATTGAAATATATATACAAAATACATGAAATAAAGTAAATTTGTATCAAAATATTTATACAAATACTCATATAATAACGTAAATTTGTATGAAAATATATAAACAAAATACACATTAAATAATGTAAATACGTATTAAAAAAATATGTACAAAATACACATATAATCATGTATTTCGTATCAAAATAATAAAACAAAATACCAATAAAATAACATAAATTTGTATGAGTAAACGTGTATGTTGCATATTTTTTCAATACAAATTTACCTTATTATATACGCATTTTGTATATTAATTTTAACATATGTGTATTTGAGTATATATTTTGATACAAATTTACATTATTTTATGTATTTTCTATATTTATTTCAATTCAAATTTAGCTTATTTTATGTGTCTTTTGTATATATATATTTTCATACAAATTTAATTATTTTTGTTTATTTTTGTATATAGTTTTATACAATTTTACGTTATTTCATGTGTATTTTGTATATTTATATTTATACAAGTAAACATTCTTTTATTGGCATTTAGTTTATTTATTTTGATACGAATTTACATTATTTTATGTGTATTTTGTATACATTTTCTTATACGTATTTACTTCATTTTATGTGTATTTTGTATATATATTTTTATAGAAATCTACGTTATTTTATGTGTATTCGTATATATTTTTTGAAACAAATTTACATTGTTTTATGTGTATTTTGCATATCTATTTCAATACAAATTTACCTTATTGTATGTGCATTTTGTATATTTATTGTAATACAAATTTAAATATTTTATGTGTATTTTGGTATATATATTTTTTTTATAAAAAAATGCGTTGTTTTATGGGTATTTTGCATCTTTATTTTCATACAAATTTACATTATTTTATTAATATTATGTGTATTTATTTTGATACTATTTTACATTATTCTATTTGTGTTTTGTATATATTTTTATACATATTTTCATTATTTAATGTGTATTTTCTATATATATTTCATTCAAATCTACGTTATTTTAAGTGTATTTGTTTATATATTTTCATTCAAATTTACATTATTTTATGTGTTTTTTGTATATGTATTTCAATAGAAATTAAACTAGTTTTATATGTATTTTGTATATATATTTTTATACAAATTTAAATTATTTTTGTGTATTTTTTTAATAGAGTTTTATACAAATTTACAATGTTTTATGTGTATTTTGTATATCTATTTTCCTACAAATACACATTCTTTTATTGATATTTTGTTTATTTATTTTGATGCGAATTTACATTATTTAATGTGTATTGTGTATATGTATTTTTAGACGTATTTACGTCATTTCATGTGTATTTTGTATATATATTTCTATAGAAATATACGTTATTTTATGTGTATTCGTATATATATTTTGAAACAAATATACATTGTTTTATGTGCATTTAGTACATTTTTTCAATACAAATTTCCATTATTGTACGTGCATTTTGTATATTAATTTTAATACAAATTTAATTATTCTATGTGTATTCTTGTATATGTATTTTAAAGTAATATGCTTTATTTTATGGGTATTTTGCATCATTATTTTCATACAAAATTACATTATTTTGTTGATATTCTGTGTATTTATTTTGATACGATTTTACATTGTTCAATGTATATTTTGTATATCTATTTTATACAAATGTACGTAATTTTATGTGAATTTGTTTTCATTTCATACAAATTTACATTATTTTATGTGTATTTTGTACATGTATTTAAATACAAATCTAACTAATTATATGTGTATTTTGTACATGTATTTAAATACAAATCTAACTAATTATATGTGTATTTTGTATATCTATTTTCATACAAATTGAAATTTAATTTTTTGTTTTTTGTATATATTTTTATTCAAATTTTCGTAATTTTATGTGTATTTTGTATATTTATTTTCCTACATATATACGTTCTTTTATCGGAATTTTGTTTATTTATTTTGATACGAATTTTCTTTTGTTTTAGGTGTATTTGATATATATATTTTTATACTTATTTACATAATTTTATATGTATTTTGAATATATATTTTCATAGAAATTTACTCTATATGTATATATAAAAAAACACAAAAATTATTTAAATTTGTATGAAAATAAATATACAAAATACACATAAAATAAGGTAAATTTGTATTGAAATACATATACAAAATAAACTTAAAATAATGTAAATTTAAATGAAATTATATAAACAAATACACTTAAAATGACGTTAATTTGTATAAAATATATATAAAAAATACACATTAAATAATGAAAATATGTATAAAAAAATATATACAAAACACAAATAGTATAATATAAAAACGTATCAAAATATATACACAGAATATTAATAAAAAAATGTACATTTGTATGAAAACTAAGATGCAAAATACCTATAAAATAACGCATTTTTTATAAATTATATATACCAAAATACTCATAAAATATTTGAATTTGTATTAAAATAAATATAGAAAATGCACATACAATAAGGTAAATTTGTATTGAAATAGATATGCAAAAAACATATAAAACAATATAAATTAGTTTCAAAATATATATACGAATACACATAAAATAACGTAGATTTCTATAAATATATATATACAAAATACAAATAAAATTAAGTAAATACGAAACAAAAATGTATACAAATTACACATAAAATAATGTAAATTCGTATAAATATAAATAAACAAAATACCAATAAGAGAATGTGTATTTGTATAAATATAAATATACAAAATGCACATAAAATAACGTAAATTTGTATAAAACTATATTAAAAAATACACAGAAGTAATTAAATTTGCATGAAAATATATATACAAAATACACACAAAATAAGCTAAATTTGAATTGAAATATATATACAAAATACATAAAATAAAGTAAATTCGTTTAAAATATTTTTAACAAATACACATATAATAACGTAAATTTGTAAAAAAAATATATAAACAAAATACACATTAAGTAATATAAATACGTATAAAAAAATATTTACAAAATACACCAATAATCAAGTCATTCGTATCAAAATAAATAAGCAAAAACCTAATTAAATAATGTAAATTTGTATGAGAAAACATATACAAAATACACATAAAATAACGTTTTAAGTTTCTATAAAAATATATGTACAAAAATGCACATAAAATAAGTTTGCATAAAAAAATATATACAAAACACACATTAGATAATATAAATGAGTATAAAAATATGTATACAAAATACCTATGAAATAATCTAAATTCGAATCGAGTTAAATTAAGAAAATATCAATAAAATAATGTAATTTTGGATGAAAATATATATAGAAAACACACATAAAATAACCTAAATACAAATACAAATATACACATTAAATAATTTAAAATTGAATGAAATAAATATAGAAAATAAACATAAAATAAGGTAAATTTGTAATAAAATATATGTAAGAATACACATAAAATAATATAAATTTGTATGAAAATACATATACAAATACACATAAAATAACATGAATTTGTATAAAATGTTTCAAAATATATACGAATACACACAATAAAATAACGTAAATTTTTATGAAAATGTATATATAAAATACACATAAAATAGTTTAAATACGTAGAAAATATATATACAAAATACACATAAAATAATGTAAAAAATTAAATACACAAAATTCCAATAAAAGAAGTATATTTGTAGGAAAATATATATACAAAAAACAAATAAAATAACTAAAATTTGTATAAAAATATATACAAAAATACACAAAGATAATTTAAATTTGTTTGAAAATAGATATGCAAAATACACATAAAGTTAGGCAAATTTGTATTGAAATACATACACAAAACTCACATAAAGTAATGTAAATTTGTATGAAAATATATAAACAAATACATATAAAATCACGTAAATTTGGATAAAATATATATATACAAAATATACATTAAATATTTTAAATATGTATAAAAATATATTATATTATATATATTTTTATTGATATTTGCGTTATTTATGTGTATTTTGTATATGTTTTCTCATAGAAATTTACATTATTTTATTGGTATTTTGTCTATTTATTTTGATACGAATTACATGATTATTTGTGTATTTTTTACATTTTTTTATACGTATTTACATTATTTAATGTGTATTTTGTTTATATATTTTTATACAAATTTACGTTATTATATGTGTATTTGTATAGGTATTTTGATACAAATTTACATTATTTTATGTATTTTGTATATATATTTTAATTCACATTTAGCTTATTTTATGTGTATTTTGTATATCTATTTATTTTTATACAAAATGAAATATTTTATGTTTTTTCGTATATGTATTTTTATAAAAAATGCGTTATTTTATCGGTATTTTGCATCTTAATTTTCATACAAACTTACATTATTTTATTAATAGTTTCTGTATTTATTTTGAGACGATTTTACATTATTTTATTTGTGTTTTGTATATATTTTTTTAAAACATATTTACATTATTTAATGTTTTTTTGTATATATATTTGATACAAATTTACGTTATTTTATGTCTATATGTTTATATATTTTCATTCAAATTTACATTATTTTATGTGTATTTTGTATATGTATTTCAATACAAATCTACCTATTTTTATATGTTTTTTGTATATTTATCTTCATACAAGTTTAAATTATTTTTGTGTATTTTTGTATATAGTTTTATACAAATTTAGGTTATTTTATGTGTATTTTGTATATCTATTTTCATACAAATACACATTCTTTTCATGATATTTTTTATTTTTATTTTGACACGAATTAACATTATTTAATGTGTATTTTGTATTATATTTTTTATACGTATTTACATTATTTCAAGTGTATTTTGTATATATATTTCTCTAGAAATCTGCGTTATTTTATGTGTATTCGAATATATATTTTGAAACAAATTTACAATTTTATGTATATTTTGCATATTTTTTCAATACAAATTTACCTTATTGTATATGCATTTTGTATATTAATTTTAATACAAATTTAATTATTCTATGTGTATTTTTCTATATGTATTTTTATAAAAATATGCTTTATTTTATGGGTATTTTGTATCTTTATTTTCATACAAATTTACGTTATTTTATTGATATTCTGCTCATTCATTTTGATACGTTTTGACATTATTCTATGTATATTTTGTATATATTTTTCAAACAAATTTACGTTATTTTATGTGTATTTGTATATATATTCTGACACAAATTTACAATATTTTATGGGTATTTTGTATATATATTTCAAAAGAAATTTACCTAGTTTATTTTTATGTATTTTTGTATATATTTCAATACAAATTTTAGTTATGTTATGTGTATTTTGTACATCTATTTTCATTCAAATATATATTATTTTATTGGTATTTTGTTGATTTATATTGATAGGAATTTACATTATTTTATATGTACTTTTTTATATATTTTCATACGCATTTACATTATTTAATATTTTTTTGAATATATAATTTTATACAAATTCATGGTATTTTATGTGTATTTGTATATATATTTTCATATAAATTTACATTATTTTATGTGTATTTTGTACATATATTTCATTACAAATTTACCTTATTTTATGTTTATTTTGTATGTGTATTTTGTACATTTATATTTATACAAATACACATTCTTTAATTGGTATTTTGTTTATTTATTTTGTTTCGAATTTATATTATTTTATGTGTATTTTGTTTGCATTTTTTTATACGTATTTACCTAATTTTATGTGTATTTTGTATATATATTTTTATAGAAATCTACGTTATTTTATGTGTATTCGTATATATATTTTGAAACAAATTTACTTTGTTTTATATGTATTTTTGCATATCTCTTTCAATAGAAGTTTACCTTATTGTATGTGCATTTTGTATATTTATTTCAATACAAATTTAAATATTTTTTGTGTGTTTTGGTATATATTTTTATAAGAAATGCGCTATTTGATGGGAATTTTGCATCTTTATTTTCATACAAATTTACATTATTTTATTAATATTCGGTGTTTTTATTTTGATACGATCTTACATTATTCTATTTGTTTTTTGTATATATTTTTTTATATACGTATCTACATTATTTAATGTATATCTTGCATATATATTTCATACAAATCTATTATATATTATTTATTTTCATACAAATACACATTCTTTTCATGATATTTTGTTTATTTATTTTGACACGAATTTACATTACTTAATATGTATTATATATATATATATATATATATATATATATATATATATATATATATATATTTTTATATATTTATTTATATTTATATATATATATATATATATATATATATATATATTTTATTTACATAATTTCATGTGTATTTTTTATATATATTTCTATACAAATCTACGTTATATTATGTGTATTCGTATTTATATTTTGAAACAAATTTACAATGTTTTATTTGTATTTTGCGTTTTTTTTCAATACAAATTTACCTTATTGTATGTGTGCATTTTGTATATTAATTTTAATACAAATTTAATTATTCTATGTGTATTTTTGTATATGTATTTTTAAAAAAAAATATGCTTATCTTATGGGTATTTTGCATCTTTGTTTTCATACAAATTTAAATTATTTTATTGATATTCTGTGTACTTATTTTGATACGATTTTACATTATTCTATGTATAACAAAAATAAATACAGAATACACAAAAATAGATATTCAAAATACATATAAACGATGTAAATTTGTTTCAAAATATATATACGAATACAAATGACATGGGTATTTTGAATCTTAATTTTCATACAAATTTACATTATTTTATTAATATTTTTTGTATTTATTTTGATACGATTTTACATTATTTTATTTGTGTTTTGTATATATATTTTTTATACATATTTACATTATTTAATGTGTTTTTTGTATATATATTTGATACAAATTTACGTTATTTTAAGTCTGTATGTTTATATATTTTCATTCAAATTTACATTATTTTATGTGTACTTTGTATATGTATTTCAATACAAATTTATCTAATTTTATGTTTTTTGTATATTTATTTTCATACAAGTTTAAATTATTTTTGTTTATTTTTGTATATTGTTTTATATAAATTTAGGTTATTTTATGTGTATTTTGTATATCTATTTTCATACAAATACACATTCTTTTCATGATATTTTTTTTATTTATTCTGACACGAATTAACATTATTTAATGTGTATTTTGTATATATATTTTTATACGTATTTACATTATTTCAAGTGTATTTTGTATATATATTTCTATAGAAATCTATGTTATTTTATGTGTATTCGTATATATATTTTGAAACAAATTTACATTGTCTTATGTGTATTTTGCATATTTTTTCAATACAAATTTACATTATTGTATGTGCATTTTGTATATTAATTTTAATACAAATTTGATTAATCTATGTGTATTTGTGTATGTATTTTTATAAAATATGCTTTATTTGTGTATTTTGCATCTTTATTTTCATACAAATTTACATTATTTTATTGATATTATGTGTATTTATTTGGTATGATTTTACATTATTCTATGTATTTTGTATATATATTTTATATAAAATGTATTTGTTTTCATTTCATACAAATCTACATTATTTTATGTGTTTTTGTACATGTATTTAAATACAAATTTAACTAGTTATATGTGTATTTTGTATATCTATTTTGTATGTATATTTTCATAGAAATTTACTCTATTTAATGAGTATTCGTATATATATTTTGATACAAATTTACATTATTGATGTGTATTTTGCATATCTATTTCAATACTAATTTTCTTTATTGTACGTGCATTTTGTATATTTATTTTAATACAAATTTAATTATTTTATATGCATTTTTGTATATATATTTTTATGCAAATATGCGTTATTATAAGGATATTTTGCAGCTTTATTTTCATACAAATTTACATTATTTTATTGATATTCTCTTTATTTATTTTGATACGATTTAACATTATTCTATATGTATTTTGTATATAGTTTTTATACATATTTACATTATTTAAGGTTTATTTTGTATATATATTTTATCCAAATTTACATTATTTTATGTGTATTTGTTTATATATTTTTATACAAATTTACATTATTTTATGTGTATTTTGTATATACATTTTCATAAAAAAAATTACGTTTTTTTATTGTGTGTATTCGTATATATTTTGATACAAATTTTATACAAACTCATTTTATTTAATGTGTATTTGTATATATATTTTCATACAAATTTATATTATTTTATGTGTATTTTTCATATATTTCATTACAAATTTACCTTATTTTATGTTTATTTTGTATATTTATTTCATTCAATTTTAAATTATTTTATGTGTATATTTGTATTTGTATTTAGGTTAGTTTGTGTATTTTGTATATATATTTTCATCCAAAATTACATTATTATATTGGTATTTTCTTCATATAATTCGATACGAATTTAGATTATTTCATAGGTATTTTGTATACATATTTTAATACTCATTTACATTATCTAATGTGTGTTTTGTATATATATTTTTATGCAAATTTATTTTATGTTCATTTTTGTACATATATTTTTATAGAATTTTGCGTTATCTTATGTATATAGTTTTATATAAATTTACGTTATTTTATGTGCATTTTGTATATTTATATTTATACAAATACACATTCATTTATTGCTATATTGTTTATTTATATTTATACGAATTTACCTTATTTTATGTGTATTTTGTATACTTTTTTTATACGTATTTACTTAATTTTATGTGTATTTTGTATATGTATTTTTATAGAAATCTACGTTATTTTATGTGTATTCGCATATATTTTTTGAAACAAATTTACAATATTTTATATGTATTTTGCATATCTATTTCAATACAAATTTACCTTATTGTATGTGCATTTTGTATATTTATTTTGATACAAATTCAAATATTATTTTATAGGTATTTTGCATCTTAATTTTCATACAAATTTACATTATTTTATTAATATTCTGTGTATCTATTTTGATACGATTTTACATTATTCTATTTGTGTTTTGTATATATTTTTTTATACATATTTACATTATTTAACATGTATTTTGTATATATATATTTCATACAAATTTACGTTAATATATGTGTATTTGTTTATATATTTTCTTTCAAATTTACATTATTTTATGTGTATTTTGTATATGTATTTCAATAGAAATTAACCTAATTTTATGTGTATTTTGTATATTTCTTTTCATACAAATTTAAATTATTTTTGTGTATTTTTGTATATAGTTTTATACAAATTTAGGTTATTTTATGTACGCATTTACATTATTTAATGTGTGTTTTGTATATTTATTTTTATCCAAAATTAATTTATTTTACGTTCATTTTTGGACTTATATTTTTATAGAAATTAGCGTTATTTTATATGTATTTGTATATGTTTCCTCATACACATTTACATTATTTTATTGCTATTTTGTTTATTTAGTTTGATTCGAATTACATGATTATATGTGTATTTTGTACATATTTTTTATACGTATTTACATTACTTATGTGTATTTTGTTTATATATTTTTAAACAAATTTACGTTATTATATGTATTTTTTTTAATATTTTGATACAAATTTACATTATTTTATGTATTTTGTATATACATTTCAATTCAAATTTAGCTTATTTTATCTGTATTTTGTATATCTATTTTCATACGAATTTAATTACTTCTGTGTATTTTTGTATATAGTTTTAAACAAATTTACGTTATTTTATGTGTATTTTGTATATTTATATTTATACAAATACACATTCTTTTATTGATATTTTGTTTATTTAATTTGATACGAATTTACATTATTTTATGTGTATTTTGTATACTTTTTTTATACGTATTTACTTAATTTTACGTGTATTTTTTATATATATTTTTATACAAATCTACGTTATTTTATGTGTATTCGTATATATATTTTGAAACAAATTTACATTGTTTTGTATGTATTTTGCATATCTATTTCAATACAGATTTACTTTATTGTATGTGTATTTTGTATATTTATTTTAATACAAGTAAAAATTTTTTGTGTATTTTTGTATATATATTTAAAAAAATGCGTTATTTTATGGGTATTTTGCTTCTTTATTTTCATACAAATTTACATTATTTTATTAATATTCTGTGTATTTATTTTGATACGATTTTACATTATTCTATTTGTGTTTTGTATATATTTTTTTTTATACAAATTTACGTTATTTTAAGTGTATTTGTTTATGTATTTTCATTCAAATTTACAGTATTTTAGGTGTATTTTGTATATGTATTTCAATACAAATTTACCTAATTTTATGTGTATTTTGTATATTTATTTTCATACAAATTTAAATTATTTTTGTGTATTTTTGTATATAGTTTGATACAAATTTAGGTTGTTTTATGTGTATTTTGTATATTTATTTTCATACAAATACACATTCATTTATTGACATTTTGTTTATTTATTTTGACGCGAATTTACATTATTTAATGTGTATTTTGTATATATATTTTTATACGTATTTACATCCTTTCATGTGTATTTTGTATATGTATAAAAAATGCGTTATTTTATGGGTATTTTGCATCTTTATTTTTATACAAATTTACATTATTATTTTTTTTTTTTTTTTACAGCAAAGGAGACAGCTCAAGGGCACAAAAAAGTAAACATTAATAAAAAAAAAAAGCCCGCTACTCGCTGCTCCTAAAAAGAATCCAAAGAGGTGGCCGAAAGATAAGTCAGTTTCGGGAGGAGAGGTGTCCTGATACCCTCCTCTTGAAAGAGTTCAAGTCGTAGGCAGGAGGAAATACAGATGAAGGAAGATTGTTCCAGAGTTTACCAGCGTGAGGGATGAAAGAGTGAAGATGCTGGTTAACTCTTGCATAAGGGGTTTGGACAGTATAGGGATGAGCATGAGTAGAAAGTCGAGTGCAGCGGGGCCGCGGGAGGGGGGGAGGCATGCAGTTAGCAAGTTCAGAAGAGCAGTCAGCGTGGAAATATCGATAGAAGATAGAAAGAGAGGCAACATTGCGGCGGAATTTAAGAGGTAGAAGACTATCAGTATGAGGAGGAGAGCTGATGAGACGAAGAGCCTTTGCCTCCACTCTGTCCAGAAGAGCTGTGTGAGTGGAGCCCCCCCACACATGAGATGCATACTCCATACGAGGGCGGACAAGGCCCCTGTATATGGACAGCAACTGTGCAGGGGAGAAGAACTGGCGGAGACGGTACAGAACGCCCAGCCTCGAGGAAGCTGATTTAGTAAGAGATGAGATATGAAGTTTCCAGTTGAGATTTTGAGTTAAGGATAGACCGAGGATGTTTAGTGTTGAGGAAGGTGATAGCTGGGTGTTGTCAAAGAATAGGGGATAGTTGTTTGGAAGATTGTGTCGAGTGGATAGGTGGAGAAACTGTGTTTTTGAGGCGTTGAAGGACACCAGGTTCTTCTTGCCCCAATCGGAAATAATAGTAAGGTCTGAGGATAAGCGTTCTGCAGCCTCCAGCCTTGAGTCGTTAAGTTCCTGAAGGGTGGGTCTTCTATTAAAAGAAGTTGAATAATGCAGAGTGGAATCATCGGCGTAGGAATGGATAGGACAGTTCGTTTTGGAAAGAAGATCATCAATGAACAACAGAAAAAGAGTGGGAGATAGGACAGAACCCTGTGGGACACCACTGTTAATAGATTTAGGGGAAGAACAGTGACCGTCTACCACGGCAGAAATAGAACGGTCAGAAAGGAAACTGGAGATAAAGGTACAGAGAGAAGGATAGAAACCGTAGGAGGGTAGTTTAGAAAGCAAAGATTTGTGCCAGACCCTATCAAAAGCTTTTGATATGTCCAGCGCAATAGCAATAGTTTCACCGAAACGGCTAAGAGAGGATGACCAAGAGTCAGTTAAGAAGGCTAGGAGATCACCAGTAGAACGCCCCTTGCGGAACCCATACTGGCGATCAGATAGAAGGTCAGAAGTGGAAAGGTGCTTTTGAATCTTACGGTTAAGGATTGATTCAAAAGCTTTAGATAGACAAGAAAGTAAAGCAATAGGACGGTAGTTTGATGGATTGGAGCGGTCACCCTTCTTAGGTACAGGCTGTGTGAAGGCATACTTCCAGCAAGAAGGAAAGGTAGATGTTGACAGGCAGAGGCGAAAGAGTTTGACCAGGCAGGGTGACAGCACGGAGGCACAGTTTTTAAGGACAATAGGAGGCACTCCATCAGGTCCATAAGCCTTCTGAGGTTTGAGGCCAGAGAGGGCATAGAAAACATCATTTTGAAGAATCTTTATAACAGGCATAAAGGAGTCAGAGGGGGGATGAGTAGGAGGAATATGCCCAGAATCGTCCAGAGTGGAGTTTTTAGAAAAAGTTTGAGAGAAGAGTTCAGCCTACGAGATAGATGAGACGGCAGTGTTGCCGTCAGGACTGAGGAGTGGAGGGAAAGATGAAGAAGTGAAGTTGGAGGAGATGTTTTTGGCTAGATGCCAGAAGTCACGGGAAGAGTTAGAGAAAGCAAGGTTTTGACATTTTCTATTAATGAAAGAATTTTTGGTTAGTCGGAGAATAGATTTGGCACGATTTCGGGCAGAAATGTAAAGTTCATAATTAGCATTAGTTTGAAGGCTCTGGTATCTTTTGTGAGCTACCTCTCTATCATTGACAGCACGAGAACAAGCGTGATTAAACCAAGGCTTTTTAGCGTGAGGAGTAGAGAAAGAACGAGGAATGTATGCCTCCATTCCAGAGACAATCACTTCTGTGATGCGCTGAGCACACACAGAGGGGTCTCTCTCCTGGAAGTCGTAGTCTTTCCACGGAAATCGGAAAAGCACATCCTCAGGTAATCCCACTAACCTGAAGCAAAATGCCAAAAATATCGCCCTCTTCGGTGGGCCCAGAGGCTGTGCAGGAACGATAAGACATAACAGAGAAATAAGGTTGTGATCAGGGGAGCCTAACGGAGAGAACAGTTTGACAGAATAAGCAGAAGGGTTTGAGGTAAGGAAGAGGTCTAGAATGTTGGGCCGATCTCCAAGACGGTCAGGAATACGTGTAGGGTGCTGGACCAACTGCTCTAGGTCGTTGAGGATAGCAAAGTTGTAGGCTTGTTCACCAGGATGGTCAGTGAAAGAGGATGAAAGCCAAAGCTGGTGGGGACGATTGAAATCTCCTAGGATGGAGATTTCAGCGAAGGGAGAGTGGGTCAAGATGTGCTCCACTTTAGAATTCAAATAGTCAAAGAATTTTACATAGTTGGTAGAGCTAGGTGAGAGATAAACAGCACAGATGTATTTAGTAATAGAATGACAGTGAAGTCTTAACCAGATGGTGGAAAATTCAGAAGAGTCAAGGTCGTGGGCACGAGAGCAAGTGATGTCGTTGCGCACGTAGGCGCAACATCCAGCTTTGGATTGAAATTTAGGATAGAGAGAGTAGGAGGGACCAGAGTAGAGATTGCTGTCAGTAGCCTCAGAAACCTGTGTTTCGGTAAGGAAGAGAAGGTGAGGTTTAGAGGAGGAGAGATGATGTTCCACAGAATGAAAATTAGAGCGAAGACCGCGAATGTTGCAGAAATTGAGAAGAAAGAGGTTCGAGGAGTTATCAAGACACCTCTCGGGTCGGCAACCAGAAGGGGAGTCCTCCCTGGGGGAATTTGTGGTCCCCCCCCCAGGCGGGGACTCCGAGGCATTGCTTAATTGAGCCATTTTGAATTTTGAATTTTGGAAAAAGGTGTATATGTTATGTGAATGTAGTGTGGTGTGGATAAAGAGAGGATCTGTCTTTAGAGAGCATGCTGAACTACTCCGGTGTTGGTGAGACAATAGGGAAACGGTTAGTGAGGACATGGGAAGGGTCTTTGGAGGGCTTCAGCTCCCTTCTCACCTCCCATATATACCTCACCGGGAGTGGCTTGCGCCCGTTCGGTAGGTGTCTTCCTACCTACTCCAGCCATTTACATTCTGTGTATTTATTTTAATACGATTTTACATTATTTTACTTGTGTTTTGTATATATATTTTTTATACATATTTACATTATTTAATGAGTATTTTTTATATATATTTTATACAAAGTTATGTCAATTTAAGTGTATTTGTTTATATATTTTCATTCAAATTTACTTTATTTTATGTGTATTTTGTATATGTATTTCTTTACAAATTTACCTAATTTTATGTGTATTTTGTATATTTATTTTCATACAAATTTAACTCATTTTTGTGTATTTTTATATATAGTTTTATACAAATTTACGTTATTTTATTTGTATTTTGTATATGTATTTTCATACAAATACACATTCTTTTATTGATATTTTAATTATTTATCTTGACACGAATTTACATTATTTAATGTGTATTTTGTATATATATTTTTATACGTATATACAACATTTCATGTGTATTTTGTATATATATTTCTATAGAAATCTACGTTATTTTATGTGTATTCGTAAATGTATTTTGAAAGAAATCTACATTATTTTATTTGCATTTTGTATATATATTTCATTATAAATTTGCCTTATTTTAAGTTTATTTTTATATCTATTTTCATTGAAATTCAAATCATTTTATGTGTATATATTTATTTGTATTTACGTTATTTTATGTGTATTTTCTATATATATTTTCATTCAAAATTATATTATTTTATCGGTATTTTGGTCATTTATTTCGATACGAATTTAGATTATTTCATGTGTATTTTCTATACATATACATATAAAGTAAATTTCTATGAAAATATATATTCAAAATACATATAAAATTATGTAAATAAGTATAAAAATATATATATCAAATACTCCTAAAAAAAAAGAAAATTCGTATAAAAATAAATAAATAAAATTCCGATAAAAGAACGTATATCTGTTGGAAAATAAACATACAAAATACACATAAAATTACGAAAATTTGAATAAAAATATATACAAAAATACACAATATTAATTTCAATTTGTATGAAAATAGATATACAAAATACACATATAATTAGTTAAATTTGTATTTAAATACATGTACAAAATTTACAAAAAATAATGTAAATTTGAATGAAATGAAAACAAATTCACATAAAATAACGTACATTGGTATAAAATAGATATACAAAATATACATAGAATAAAGTAACATCGTATCAAAATAAATACACAGAATATCAATAAAATAATGTAATTTTGTATGAAAATAAAGATGCAAAATACCCATATAATAAAGCATATTTTTTATAAAAATACATATACAAAAATACACATAGAATAGCTAAATTTGTATTAAAATTAATATACAAAATGCACGTACAATAAGGTAAATTTGTATTGAAAAAATATGCAAAATGCACATAAAACAATGTATATTTGTTTCAAAATATATATACGAATACACATAAAATAACGTATATTTCTATAGAAATATATATACAAAATACACATGAAATGACGTAAATACGTATAAAAATATATATACACAATACACATTAAATAATGTAAATTCGCATCAAAATAAATAAACAAAATATCAATAAAAGAATGTGTATTTGTATGAAAATAGATATACAAAATACACATACAATATTGTATATTTGAATAAAAATATATAAACAAATACACTTAAAATAACGAAAATTTGTATGAAATATATATAGAAAATACACATTAAATAATGTAAATATGTATAAAAAAATATATACAAAACACAAATAGAATAATATAAAATAGTATCAAAATCAATACACAGAATATTAATAAAATAATGTAAATTTGTATGAAAATAAAGATGCAAAATACCCATAAAACAACGCATTTTTTATGAAAATATATAGACCAAAATACACAAACTATTTAAATTTGTATTACAATAAATATAAAAATGCACATACAATAAGGCAAATTTGTATTGAAATAAATATAAAATACATAAAACAATGTAAATTTGTTTCAAAATATACATACAATACACATAAAATAACGTAGATTTCTATAAAATATATACAAAATACACATAAAATGAGTAAATACGTATAAGAAAATGTATACAAAATACACATAAAATAATGTAAATTCGTATCAAAATAAATAAACTAATGCCAATAAAAGAATGTTTACTTGTATAATATAAATATACATACACATAAAATAACGTAAATTGTATAACTATATACAAAATAAACAAAATAATAAAATTTGTATGAAAATATATAAAAAGACACATAAAATAAGCTAAATTTGAATTGAAATAAATATAGAAAATACATAAATATCGTAAATTTGTATCAAAATATATATTCAAATACACATATTAAAATTAATATACAAAATGCGTATATAATGAGGTAAATTTGTATTGAAAAATATGCAAACATATACGTTTACTCATATAAATTTATATTATTTTATTGGTATTTTGTTTATTTATTTTGATACGAATTACATGATTATATGTGTATTTTGTACATATTTTTAATACGTATTTACATTATTTAATGTGTATTTTGTTAATATATTTTCATACAAATTTACGTTATTATATGTGTATTTGTATAAATATTTTGATACAAATTTACTTTATTTCACGTATTATATATATATATATCTCTATATATATATATATATATATATATATATATATATATATATATATATATATATATATATATATATATATATATATATATATATATATATATATATATATATATATATATATATATATATATATATATATATATATATATATATATATATATTTCAATTCAAATTTAGCTAATTTTCTGTGTATTTTGTATATATTTTATACAAATTTAATTACTTCTGTGTATTTTTGTATATAGTTTTATATAAATTTACGTTATTTTATGTGTATTTTGTATATTTATATTTAAACAAACACACATTCTTTTATTGCTATTTTGTTTATTTATTTTGATACGAATTTATATTATTTTATGTGTATTTTGTATACATTTTTTTATACGTATTTACTTCATTGTATGTGTATTTTGTATATATATTTTTATAGAAATCTACGTTATTATATGTCTATTCGTATATATATTTTGAAACAAATTTACATTGTTTTATGTGTATTTTGCATATCTATTTCTATACAAATTTACCTTATTGTATGTGTTTTTTGTATATTTATTTTAATACAAATTTAATTATTTTATGTGTATTTTGGTATATATATTTTTATAAATAAAAAAACTGCGTTATTTTATGGGTATTTTGCTTCTTTATTTTCATACAAATTTACATTATTTTATTAATATTCTGTGTATTTATTTTGATACGATTTTTCATTATCCTATTTGTGTTTTGTACATATTTTTTTATACAAATCTACGTTATTTTAGGTGTATTTGTTTATGTATTTTCAATCAAATTTACATTATTTTATGTGAATTTTGTGTATGTATTTCAATACAAATTTACCTAATTTTATGTGTATTTTGTATATTTATTTTCATAAAAATTTAAAATATTTTTGTGTATTTTTGTATGTAGTTTGATACACATTTAGGTTATCTTATGTGTATTTTGTATATCTATTTTCATACAAATACACATGCTTTTATTGATATTTTGTTTATTTATTTTGATGCGAATTTTATGTGAATTTGTTTTCATTTCATACAAATTTACATTATTTTATGTGTATTTTGTACATGTATTTAAATACAAATTTAACTAGTTATATGTGTATTTTGTATATCTATTTTCATACAATTTTTTTTTTTGTGTATATTTTTATTCAAATTTTCGTAATCTTATAAAAATATATATACCAAAATACACATAAAATATTTAAATTTGCATTGAAATAAATATGCAAAATGCACATACAATAAAGTAAATTTGTATAGAAAGAGATATCCAAAAATACATATAAAACAATGTAAATTTGTTTCAAAATATATATACTAATACAAATAAAAAACGTATATTTCTATAAAATATGTATACAAAATACACATAAAGTTAGGTAAATACGTAAAAAAATATATACAAAATACATAAAATAATGTAAATTGAATTTATATAAATAAACAAATACCAATAAAAGAATGTTTATTTGGATAAATATAAATATAAAAAAAAAAAATACAAAATAAATATAAAATAATGTAGATTTTTAAAAAACTATATGTACAAAAAATAAATAAAATAATGTAAATTTATATAAAATATATAAATACACATAAATACCACAATTTATATAAAATATACATTCAAAATAAATATTAAATAATGTAAAAGCGTATAAAAATATATATACAGATACAAATACAAAAATACACATCGAATAATTAAATTTGTATTGAAATTAATATACAAAATGAAAATATAATAAGGTAAATTTGTATTGAAAAAATATGCAACATACACGTTTACTCAAACAAATTTATATTACTTTATTGGTATTTTGTTTATTTATTTTGAAACGAATTACATGATTATATGTGTATTTTTTACATATTTTTTATACGTATTTACATTATTTAATGTGTATTTTGTTTATATATTTTCATGCAAACTTACGTTATTATATGTGTATTTCTATAAATATTTTGATACAAATTTACTTTATTTCATGTATTTTGTATATATATTTCAATTCAAAATTAGCTTATTTTGTGTGTATTTTGTATATACTTTCATACAAATTTAATTACTTCTGTGTATTTTTGTATATAGTTTTATATAAATTTACGTTATTTTATGTGTATTTTGTATATTTATATTTATGCAAATACACATTCTTTTATTTGTATTTTGTTTATTTATTTTTATACGAATTTACATTATTTTATGAGTTTTTTGTATACATTTTTTTATACGTATTTACCTCATTTTATGTGTATTTTGTATATATATTTTTATAGAAATCTACGTTATTTTATGTGTATTCGTATATATATTTTGAAACAAATTTACATTGTTTTATATGTATTTTGCATATCTATTTCAATACAAATTTACCTAATTGTATGTGTTTTTTGTATATTTATTTTAATACAAATTAAATTTTTTGATGTGTATTTTGGTATATATAATTTTATAAATGCGTTATTTTATGGGTATTTTGCTTCTTTATTTTCATACAAATTTACATCATTTTATTAATATTCTGTGTATTTATTTTGATACGATTTTACATTATTCTATTTGTGTTTTGTACATATTTTTTTATACAAATTTACGTTATTTTAAGTGTATTTGTTTATGTATTTTCATTCAAATTTACATTATTTTATGTGTATTTTGTGTAGGTATTTCAATACAAATTTACCTAGTGTATTTTGAATATTTATTTTCATACAAATTTAAAATATTTTTGTTTATTTTTGTATATAGTTTGATACAAATTTAGGTTATCTTATGTGTATTTTGTATATCTATTTTCATACAAATACACATTATTTTATTGATATTTTGTTTATTTATTTTGACGCGAATTTTATGTGAATTTTTTTTCATATCATACAAATTTACATTATTTTATGTGTATTTTGTACATGTATTTAAATACAAATTTAACTAATTATATGTGTATTTTGTATATCTATTTTCATACAAATTGAAATTTATTTATTTGTTTTTTTTGTATATATTTTTATTCAAATTTTCGTAATCTTATAAAAATAAATATACCAAAAAACACATAAAATATTTAAATTTGCATTGAAATAAATATACAAAATGCACATACAATAAGGTAAATTTGTATTGAAAGAGATATGCAAAAATACATATAAAACAATGTAAATTTGTATAAAAATATATATACAAAATACACATAAAACTAGTTAAATTTCTATTGAAATACATATACAAAATACACATAAAATAATGTAAATTTGAATGAAAATATATAAACAAATACACTTAAAATAACGTAAATTTGTATGAAATATATATAGAAAATACACATTAAATAATGTAAATATGTATAAAAAAATATTTACAAAACACAAAGAGAGTAATGTAAAATAGTATCAAAATAAATACACAGAATATTAATAAAATAATGTAAATTTGTATGAAAATAAAGATGGAAAATACCCATAAAACAACGCATTTTATATGAAAATATATATACCAAAATACACATAAAATATTTAAATTTGTACAATAAATATAAAATGCACATACAATAAGGTAAATTTGTGAAATAGATATGCAAATGTAAAACAATGTAAATTTGTTTTTAAAATATATATATATACAAAATACACATAAAATGAAGTAAATACGTATAAGAAAATGTATACAAAATACACATAAAATAATGTAAACTCGTATCAAAATAAATAAACTAAATGCCAATAAAAGAATGTTTACTTGTATAAATATAAATATACAAAATACACATAAAATAACGTAAAATTGTATAAAACTATATACAAAAATAACAAAATAATTAAATTTGTATGAAAATAGATATACAAAGACACATAAAATAAGCTAAATTTGAATTGAAATAAATAGAAAATACATAAAATAATGTAAATTTGTATCAAATATATATTCAAATACACATATATTAAAATTAATATACAAAATGCGTATATAATGCGGTAAATTTGTATTGAAAAAATATGCAACATATACGTTTACTCATATAAATTTATATTATTTTATTGGTATTTTGATTATTTATTTTGATATGAACTACATGATTAAAAGAGTATTTTGCACATATTATTTAAACGTATTTACATTATTTAATTTGTATTTTTTTTACATATTTATTTACAAATTTATGTTATTATATTTTTATTTGTATAAATATTTTGATACAAATTTACTTTATTTCATGTATATATATATATATATATATATATATATATATATATATATATATATATATATATATATATATATATATATATATATATATATATATATATATATATATATATTTTAATTAAAATTTAGCTTATTTTCTGTGTATTTTGTATATATTTTATACAAATTTAATTACTTCTGTGTATTTTTGTATATAGTTTTATATAAATTTACGTTATTTTATGTGTATTTTGTATATTTATATTTAAACAAATACACATTCTTTTATTGCTATTTTGTTTATTTGTTTTGATACGAATTTATATTATTTTATGTGTATTTTGTATACATTTTTTTATACGTATTTACTTCATTGTATGTGTATTTTGTATATATATTTTTATAGAAATCTACGTTATTATATGTGTATTCGTATATATATTTTGAAACAAATTTACATTGTTTATGTGTATTTTGCATATCTATTTCTATACAAATTTACCTTATTGTATGTGTTTTTTGTATATTTATTTTAATACAAATCTAATTTTTTTATGTGTATTTTGGTATATATATTTTTATAAATAAAAAAAATGCGTTATTTTATGGGTATTTTGCTTCTTTATTTTCATACAAATTTACATTATTTTATTAATATTCTGTGTATTTATTTTGATACGATTTTTCATTATCCTATTTGTGTTTTGTACATATTTTTTTTATATAAATCTACGTTAATTTAGGTGTATTTGTTTATGTATTTTCATTCAAATTTACATTATTTTATGTGAATTTTGTGTATGTATTTCAATACAAATTTACCTAATTTTATGTGTATTTTGTATATTTATTTTCATACAAATTTAAAATATTTTTGTGTATTTTTGTATATAGTTTGATACAAATTTAGGTTATCTTATGTGTATTTTGTATCTCTATTTTCATACAAATACTCATTCTTTTATTGATATTTTGTTTATTTATTTTGATGCGAATTTTATGTGAATTTGTTTTCATTTCATACAAATTTACATTATTTTATGTGTATTTTGTACATGTATTTAAATACAAATTTAACTAGTTATATGTGTATTTTGTATATCTATTTTCATACAATTTTTTTTTTTGTGTATATTTTTATTCAAATTTTCGTAATCTTATAAAAATATATATACCAAAATACACATAAAATATTTAAATTTGCATTGAAATAAATATGCAAAATGCACATACAATAAGGTAAATTTGTATAGAAAGAGATAAGCAAAAATACATATAAAACAATGTAAATTTGTTTCAAAATATATATACTAATACAAATAAAAAAACGTAGATTTCTATAAAAATATGTATACAAAATACACATAAAGTTAGGAAAATACGTATAAAAAAATATATACAAAATACAAATAAAATAATGTAAATTCGAATTTATATAAATAAACAAAATACCAATAAAAGAATGTTTATTTGGATAAATATAAATATACAAAATACACATACAAAATAAACATAAAATAAGGTAGATTTGTAAAAAAATATATGTACAAAATATACATAAAATAATGTAAATTTATATAAAAATATATATACAAATACATATAAAATACCACGAATTTGTATAAAAATATACATTCAAAATAAATATTAAATAATGTAAAAGCGTATAAAAATATATATACAGATACAGATACAAAAATACTCATCGAATAATTAAATTTGTATTGAAATTAATATACAACATGCAAATATAATAAGGTAAATTTGTATTGAAAAAATATGCAACATACACGTTTACTCAAACAAACTTATATTATTTTATTGGTATTTTGTTTATTTATTTTGATACGAATTACATGATTATATGTGTATTTTGTACATATTTTTTATACGTATTTACATTATTTAATGTGTATTTTGTTTATATATTTTCATGCAAATTTACGTTATTATATGTGTATTTCTATAAATATTTTGATACAAATTTACTTTATTTCATGTATTTTGTATATATATTTCAATTCAAAATTAGCTTATTTTGTGTGTATTTTGTATATACTTTCATACAAATTTAATTACTTCTGTGTATTTTTGTATATAGTTTTATATAAATTTACGTTATTTTATGTTTATTTTGTATATTTATATTTATACAAATACACATTCTTTTATTGGTATTTTGTTTATTTATTTTGATACGAATTTACATTATTTTATGTGTTTTTTGTATACATTTTTTTATACGTATTTACTTCATTTTGTGTGTATTTTGTATATATATTTTTATAGAAATCTACGTTATTTTATGTGTATTCGTATATATATTTTGAAACAAATTTACATTGTTTTATATGTATTTTGCAAATCTATTTCAATACAAATTTACCTTATTGTATGTGTTTTTTGTATATTTATTTTAATACAAATTTAATTTTTTGATGTGTATTTTGGTATATATAATTTTATAAATGCGTTATTTTATGGGTATTTTGCTTCTTTATTTTCATACAAATATACATTATTTTATTAATATTCTGTGTATTTATTTTGATACGATTTTACATTATTCTATTTGTGTTTTGTACATATTTTTTTATACAAATTTACGTTATTTTAAGTGTATTTGTTTATGTATTTTCATTCAAATTTACATTATTTTATGTGTATTTTGTGTAGGTATTTCAATACAAATTTACCTAATTTTATGTGTATTTTGTATATTTATTTTCATACAAATTTAAAATATTTTTGTTTATTTTTGTATATAGTTTGATACAAATTTAGGTTATTTTATGTGTATTTTGTATATCTATTTTCATACAAATACACATTATTTTATTGATATTTTGTTTATTTATTTTGACGCGAATTTTATGTGAATTTTTTTTCATATCATACAAATTTACATTATTTTATGTGTATTTTGTACATGTATTTAAATACAAATTTAACTAATTATATGTGTGTTTTGTATATCTATTTTCATACAAATTGAGATTTGTTTTTTTGTTTTTTTGTATATATTTTTATTCAAATTTTCGTAATCTTATAAAAATAAATATACCAAAAAACACATAAAATATTTAAATTTGCATTGAAATAAATATACAAAATGCACATACAATAAGGTAAATTTGTATTGAAAGAGATATGCAAAAATACATATAAAACAATGTAAATTTGTATAAAAATATATATACAAAATACACATAAAACTAGTTAAATTTCTATTGAAATACACATACAAAATACACATAAAATAATGTAAATTTGAATGAAAATATATAAACAAATACACCTAAAATAACGTAAATTTGTATGAAATATATATAGAAAATACTCATTAAATAATGTAAATATGTATAAAAAAAATTTTACAAAACACAAATAGAATAATGTAAAATAGTATCAAAATAAATACACAGAATATTAATAAAATAATGTAAATTTGTATGAAAATAAAGATGCAAAATACCCATAAAACAACGCATTTTATATGAAAATATATATACCAAAATACACATAAAATATTTAAATTTGTATTACAATAAATATACAAAATGCACATACAATAAGGTAAATTTGTATTGAAATAGATATGCAAAATGCACATAAAACAATGTAAATTTGTTTTAAAATATATATACGAATACACATAAAATAACGTAGATTTCTAAAAAAATATATATACAAAATACACATAAAATGAAGTAAATACGTATAAGAAAATGTATACAAAATACACATAAAATAATGTAAACTCGTATCAAAATAAATAAACTAAATGCCAATAAAAGAATGTGAATTGAAATAAATATAGAAAATACATAAAATAATGTAAATTTGTATCTAAATATATATTCAAATACACATATATTAAAATTAATATACAAAATGCGTATATAATAAAAAATTTGTATTGAAAATATAAACATATACGTTTACTCATATAAATATATTTATTTTATTTATTTTGATTATTTACATGATTATGTGTATTTTGTACATTTTTTTTATACGTATTTACATTATTTAATGTGTGTTTTGTTTATATATTTTCATACAAATTTACGTTATTATATGTGTATTTGTATAAATATTTTGATAAATTTACTTTATTTCATGTATTATATATATATATATATATATATATATATATATATATATATATATATATATATATATATATATATATATATATATATATATATATATATATATATATATATATATATATATATATATATATATATATATATATATATATATATATATATATATATATATATATATATATTTCAATTCAAATTTAGCTTATTTTTGTGTATTTTGTATATTTTATACAAATTTAATTACTTGTGTATTTTGTATATAGTTTTATATAAATTTACGTTATTTTATGTGTATTTTGTATATTTATATTTAAACAAATACACATTCTTTTATTGCTATTTTGTTTATTTATTTTGATACGAATTTATATTATTTTATGTGTATTTTGTATACATTTTTTTATACGTATTTACTACATTGTATGTGTATTTTGTATATATATTTTTATAGAAATCTACGTTATTATATGTGTATTCGTATATATATTTTGAAACAAATTTACATTGTTTTATGTGTATTTTGCATATCTATTTCTATACAAATTTACCTTATTGTATGTGTTTTTTGTATATTTATTTTAATACAAATCTAATTTTTTTATGTGTATTTTGGTATATATATTTTTATAAATAAAAAAAATGCGTTATTTTATGGGTATTTTGCTTCCTTATTTTCATACAAATTTACATTATTTTATTAATATTCTGTGTATTTATTTTGATTCGATTTTTCATTATCCTATTTGTGTTTTGTACATATTTTTTTATACAAATCTACGTTATTTTAGGTGTATTTGTTTATGTATTTTCATTCAAATTTACATTATTTTATGTGAATTTTGTTTATGTGTTTCAATACAAATTTACCTAATTTTATGTGTATTTTGTATATTTATTTTCATACAAATTTAAAATATTTTTGTGTATTTTTGTATGTAGTTTGATACAAATTTAGGTTATCTTATGTGTATTTTGTATATCTATTTTCATACAAATACATATGCTTTTATTGATATTTTGTTTATTTATTTTGATGCGAATTTTATGTGAATTTGTTTTCATTTCATACAAATTTATATTATTTTATGTGTATTTTGTACATGTATTTAAATACAAATTTAACTAATTATATGTGTGTTTTGTATATCTATTTTCATACAAATTGAGATTTGTTTTTTTGTTTTTTTGTATATATTTTTATGCAAATTTTCGAAATCTTATAAAAATAAATATACCAAAAAACACATAAAATATTTAAATTTGCATTGAAATAAATATACAAAATGCACATACAATAAGGTAAATTTGTATTGAAAGAGAAATGCAAAAATACATATAAAACAATGTAAATTTGTATAAAAATATATATACAAAATACACATAAAACTAGTTAAATTTCTATTGAAATACACATACAAAATACACATAAAATAATGTAAATTTGAATGAAAATATATAAACAAATACACCTAAAATAACGTAAATTTGTATGAAATATATATAGAAAATACTCATTAAATAATGTAAATATGTATAAAAAAATATTTACAAAACACAAATAGAATAATGTAAAATAGTATCAAAATAAATACACAGAATATTAATAAAATAATGTAAATTTGTATGAAAATAAAGATGCAAAATACCCATAAAACAACGCATTTTATATGAAAATATATATACCAAAATACACATAAAATATTTAAATTTGTATTACAATAAATATACAAAATGCACATTCAATAAGGTAAATTTGTATTGAAATAGATATGCAAAATGCACATAAAACAATGTAAATTTGTTTTAAAATATATATACGAATACACATAAAATAACGTAGATTTCTATAAAAATATATATACAAAATACACATAAAATGAAGTAAATACGTATAAGAAAATGTATACAAAATACACATAAAATAATGTAAACTCGTATCAAAATAAATAAACTAAATGCCAATAAAAGAATGTTTACTTGTATAAATATAAATATACAAAATACACATAAAATAACGTAAAATTGTATAAAACTATATACAAAAATAAACAAAAATAATTAAATTTGTATGAAAATAGATATACAAAAGACATAAAATAAGCTAAATTTGAATTGAAATAAATAGAAAATACATAAAATAATGTAAATTTGTATCAAAATATATATTCAAATACACATATATTAAAATTAATATACAAAATGCGTATATAATAAGGTAAATTTGTATTGAAAAAATATGCAACATATACGTTTACTCATATAAATTTATATTATTTTATTGGTATTTTGTTTATTTATTTTGATACGAATTACATGATTATATGTGTATTTTGTACATATTTTTTTAAACGTATTTACATTATTTAATGTGTATTTTGTTTATATATTTTCATACAAATTTACGTTATTATATGTGTATTTGTATAAATATTTTGATACAAATTTACTTTATTTCATGTATTATATATATATATATATATATATATATATATATATATATATATATATATATATATATATATATATATATATATATATATATATATATATATATATATATATATATATATATATATATATATATATATATATATATTTCAATTAAAATTTAGCAAATTTTCTGTGTATTTTGTATATATTTTATACAAATTTAATTACTTCTGTGTATTTTTGTATATAGTTTTATATAAATTTACGTTATTTTATGTGTATTTTGTATATTTATATTTAAACAAATACACATTCTTTTATTGCTATTTTGTTTATTTGTTTTGATACGAATTTATATTATTTTATGTGTATTTTGTATACATTTTTTATACGTATTTACTTCATTGTATGTGTATTTTGTATATATATTTTTATAGAAATCTACGTTATTATATGTGTATTCGTATATATATTTTGAAACAAATTTACATTGTTTTATGTGTATTTTGCATATCTATTTCTATACAAATTTACCTTATTGTATGTGTTTTTTGTATATATATTTTAATACAAATCTAATTTATTTATGTGTATTTTGGTATATATATTTTTATAAATAAAAAAAATGCGTTATTTTATGGGTATTTTGCTTCTTTATTTTCATACAAATTTACATTATTTTATTAATATTCTGTGTATTTATTTTGATACGATTTTTCATTATCCTATTTGTGTTTTGTACATATTTTTTTATACAAATCTACGTTATTTTAGGTGTATTTGTTTATGTATTTTCATTCAAATTTACATTATTTTATGTGAGTTTTGTGTATGTATTTCTATACAAATTTACCTAATTTTATGTGTATTTTGTATATTTATTTTCATACAAATTTAAAATATTTTTGTGTATTTTTGTATATAGTTTGATACAAATTTAGGTTATCTTATGTCTATTTTGTATATCTATTTTCATACAAATACACATTCTTTTATTGATATTTTGTTTATTTATTTTGATGCGAATTTTATGTGAATTTGTTTTCATTTCATACAAATTTACATTATTTTATGTGTATTTTGTACATGTATTTAAATACAAATTTAACTAGCTATATGTGTATTTTGTATATCTATTTTCATACAAATTTAATTTTTTTTTGTGTATATTTTTATTCAAATTTTCGTAATCTTATAAAAATATATATACCAAAATACACATAAAATATTTAAATTTGCATTGAAATAAATATGCAAAATGCACATACAATAAGGTAAATTTGTATAGAAAGAGATATGCAAAAATACATATAAAACAATGTAAATTTGTTTCAAAATATATATACTAATACAAATAAAAAAACGTAGATTTCTATAAAAATATGTATACAAAATACACATAAAGTTAGGTAAATACGTATAAAAAATATATATACAAAATACACATAAAATAATGTAAATTCGAATTTGTATAAATAAACAAAATACCAATAAAAGAATGTGTATTTGGATAAATATAAATATACAAAATACACATACAAAATAAACATAAAATAAGGTAGATTTGTAAAAAAATATATGTACAAAATATATATAAAATAATGTAAATTTATATAAAAATATATATACAAATACACATAAAATACCACGAATTTGTATAAAAATATACATTCAAAATAAATATTAAATAATGTAAAAGTGTATAAAAATATATATACAGATACAGATACAAAAATACACATCGAATAATTAAATTTGTATTGAAATTAATATACAAAATGCAAATATAATAACGTAAATTTGTATTGAAAAAATATGCAACATACACGTTTACTCAAACAAATTTATATTATTTTATTGGTATTTTGTTTATTTATTTTGATACGAATTACATGATTATATGTGTATTTTGTACATATTTTTTATACGTATTTACATTATTTAATGTGAATTTTGTTTATATATTTTCATGCAAATTTACGTTATTATATGTGTATTTCTATAAATATTTTGATACAAATTTTCTTTATTTCATGTATTTTGTATATATATTTCAATTCAAAATTAGCTTATTTTGTGTGTATTTTGTATATACTTTCATACAAATTTAATTACTTCTGTGTATTTTTGTATATAGTTTTATATAAATTTACGTTATTTTATGTGTATTTTGTATATTTATATTTATACAAATACACATTCTTTTATTGGTATTTTGTTTATTTATTTTGATACGAATTTACATTATTTTATGTGTTTTTTGTATACATTTTTTTATACGAATTTATTTCATTTTATGTGTATTTTGTATATATATTTTTATAGAAATCTACGTTATTTTATGTGTATTCGTATATATATTTTGAAACAAATTTACATTGTTTTATATGTATTTTGCATATCTATTTCAATACAAATTTACCTTATTGTATGTGTTTTTTGTATATTTATTTTAATACAAATTTAATTTTTTGATGTGTATTTTGGTATATATAATTTTATAAATGCGTTATTTTATGGGTATTTTGCTTCTTTATTTTCATACAAATTTACATTATTTTATTAATATTCTGTGTATTTATTTTGATACGATTTTACATTATTCTATTTGTGTTTTGTACATTTTTTTTATACAAATTTACGTTATTTTAAGTGTATTTGTTTATGTATTTTCATTCAAATTTACATTATTTTATGTGTATTTTGTGTAGGTATTTCAATACAAATTTACCTAATTTTATGTGTATTTTGTATATTTATTTTCATACAAATTTAAAATATTTTTGTTTATTTTTGTACATAGTTTGATACAAATTTAGGTTATTTTATGTGTATTTTGTATATCTATTTTACAAATACACATTATTTTATTGATATTTTGTTTATTTATTTTGACGCGAATTTTATGTGAATTTTTTTTCATATCATACAAATTTACATTATTTTATGTGTATTTTGTACATGTATTTAAATACAAATTTAACTAATTATATGTGTATTTTGTATATCTATTTTCATACAAATTGAAATTTATTTTTTTGTTTTTTTGTATATATTTTTATTCAAATTTTCGTAATCTTATAAAAATAAATATACCAAAAGACACATAAAATATTTAAATTTGCATTGAACTAAATATTCAAAATGCATACAATAAGGTAAATTTGTATTGAAAGATATGCAAAATACATATAAAACAATGTAAATTTGTTTCAAAATATATATACGAATACACATAAAATAACGTAGATTTCTATAAAATATATACACATAAAATGAAGTAAATACGTATAAAAAAGAAAAAAATGCATAAAAATCGTATCAAAATAAATAAACAAAATAGTAAAGAATGTGTATTTGTATAAATATAAATATACAAAATACACATAAAATATCGTAAATTTGTATAAAACTATATACAAAAATACACAGAAGTAATTAAATTTCTATGAAAATATATATACAAAATACAGCTAAAGTGAGTTAAATTTGATTTGAAATGTACATACAAAATACATAAAATAATGTAAATCTGTATCAAAATATTTATACAAATACATATAATAACGAAGATTTGTTTAAAAATATATAAACAAAATACACATAAGTAATGTAAATACGTATAAAAATATGTACAAAATACATATAATCATGTAGTTCGTATCAAAATAAATAAACAAAATAGAAATAAAATATTGTAAATTTGTATGAGAAAACATATACAAATAACGCAAATTTCTATAAAAATATATGTACAAACATGCACATAAAATAAAGTAAATTTGCAAAAAAAATATATACAAAACACACACTAAATAATGTAAATGCGTACATAAAATAACCTAAATTTGTATAAAACTATATACAAAAATACACAAAAATAATTTAAATTTGTTTGAAAAAAATATACAAAATACACATAAAATTAGGTAAATTTGTATGGAAATACATATACAAAATACACATCAAATAATGTAAATTTGAATGAAAATATATAAACAAATACACTTAAAATAACGTAAATTTGTATAAAATATATATGCAAGATACACATTAAATAATGTAAATGTGTATAAAAATTATATATACAAAAAACAAATAAAATAATGTAAAATCGTATCAAAATATATACAAAGAATATCAATAAAATAATGTAAATTTGTATGAAAATAAAGATGCAAAATTCCCAAAAATTATCGCATTTTTTTAAAAAATATATTTACCAAAATATACATAAAATATTTAAATTTGTATTGAAATAAATATACAAAATGCATATACAGTAAGGTAAATTTGTATTGAAAGAGATATTCAAAAATACATATAAAACAATGTAAATTTGTTTCAAAATATATATACGAATACACATGAAATAAAGTAGATTTCTATAGAAATATATATACAAAATACATATGAAATTATGTAAATACGTATAAAAATATGTATACAAAATACATATCAAATAATGTAAATTCGTGTCAAAATAAATAAACAAAATATCATGAAAAGAATGTGTATTTGTATGAAAATAGATAATAGATAATAAATTTGTATAAAATATATATGCAAGATACACATTAAATAATGTAAATATGTATAAAAAGTATATACAAAAAACAAATAGAATAATGAAACATCGTATCAAAATAAATACACCGAATATTAATAAAATAATGTAAATTTTTATGAAAATAAAGATGCAAAATACGAATACAAATAAAAAACGTAGATTTATATAAAAATATATACAAAATACTCATAAAATTAAGTAAATACGTATAAAAAAATGTATACAAAATACACATAAAATCATGTAATCTCAAATTAAAATAAATGTAAATTTGAATGAAAATATAAAAACAAATACACTTAAAATAACGTAAATTTGTATAAAATATATATGCAAGATACACATTAAATAATGTAAATGTGTATAAAAAAATATATACAAAAAACAAATAGAATAATGTAAAATCGTATCAAAATAAATACACAGAATATCAATAAAATAATGTAAATTTGTATGAAAATAAAGATGCAAAACTCCCAAAAACTATCGCATTTTTTATAAAAATATATATACCAAAAAAACACATAAAATATTTAAATTTGTATTGAAATAAATATCCAAAATGCATATACAGTAAGGTAAATTTGTATTAAAAGATATATTCAAAAATACATATAAAACATTGTAAATTTGTATCAAAATTATACGAATACACATAAAATAAAGTACATTTCTATAGAAATATATATAGAAAATACATATGAAATTATGTAAATACGTATAAAAGTATATATACAAAATACATATCAAATAATGTAAATTCGTGTCAAAATAAATAAACAAAATATCATGTAAAGAATGTGTATTTGTATAAAAATAGATTATAGATAATAAATTTGAATAAAATATATATGCAAGATACTCATTAATAATGTAAATATGTATAAAATAAGTATATACAAAAAACAAATAGAATATATAAACAAAATACACATTAAATAATATAAATACGTATAAAAAAATGTGTACAAAATACACATATAATCATGCAATTCGTATAAAAATAACTAAACAAAATACCAATAAAATAATATAAATTTGTATGAGTAAACGTGTATGTTGCATATTTTTTCAATACAAATTTACCTTATTATATACGCATTTTGTATATTAATTTTAATACAAATTTAATTATTCGATGTGTATTTTTGTATCTGTATTTTTATAAACATATGCTCGTATCAAAATAAATACACCGAATATTAATAAAATAATGTAAATTTGTATGAAAATAAAGATGCAAAATTCCCATAAAATAGCGCACTTCTTATAAAAATATATATACCAAAATACACATAAAATATTTAAATTTGTATTGAAATAAATATACAAAATGCACATACAATAAGGTAAATTTGTATTGAAAGAGATATGCAAAAATACATATAAAACAATGTAAATTTTTTTCAAAATATATATACGAATACATGTGAAAAAACGTAGATTTCAATAAAAATATATATACAAATTACACATAAATTTAAGTAAATACGTATAAAAAAATGTATACAAAATACACATAAAATAATGTAAACTCGATTTAAAATAAATAAACAAAATACCAATAAAAGAATTTGTATTTGGATAAATATAAATATACAAAATACATATACAAAATAAACATAAAATAAGGTAGATTTGTAATAAAATATATGTACAAAATACACATAAAGTAATGTAAATTTATATGAAAATATATATACAAATCCACATAAAAGACCATGAATTTGTATAAAAATATATATTCAAAATAAATATTAAATAATGTAAAAGCGTATAAAAATATATATAAAAAGTACATATAAAATAATGTAAATTCGTATCAATATAAATCAACAAAACACCAATAAAATAATATATATATATATATATATATATATATATATATATATATATATATATATATATCTATATATATATATATATATATATATATATATATATATATATATATATATATATATATATATATATATATATATATATATATATATATATATGAATGAAAAAAAAATTACAAAATACACTTAACATAACTAAAATTTGTATTAAAATATATACAAAAATACATAGAAATAGTTTGAGTTTGTATGAAAATAAATATACAAAATACACATAAAACTAGGTAAATTTCTTTTGAAATGTATATACAAAATAGCCATAAAATATTGTAAATTTGTGTCAAAATATATTAACAAATACACATAAAATAACGTAAATTTGGATGAAAAATATATACAAAATACACATAGAATAATGTCAATTCCTATCAAAATGAATGAGCAGAATATCAATAAAATAAGGTATATTTGTATGAGAATAAAGATGCAAAATACCCAAAAAATAAAGCATATGTTTATAAAAATACAGATACAAAAATACACATCGAATAATTAAATTTGTATTAAAATTAATATACAAAATGCGTATATAATAAGGTAAATTTATATTGAAAAAATATGCAACATACACGTTTACTCATACAAATTTATATTATTTTATTGGTATTTTGTTTAGTTATTTTTATACGAATTGCATGATTATATGTGTATTTTGTACACATTTTTTTATACGTATTTATATTATTTAATGTGTATTTTGTTTATATATTTTCATACAAATTTACGTTATTATATGTGTATTTGTATAAATATTTTGATACAAATTTACTTTATTTCATGTATTTTGTATATATATTTCAATTCAAATTTAGCTTATTTTGTGTGTATTTTGTATATATTTTCATACAAATTTAATTACTGCTGTGTATTTATGTATATAGTTTTATATAAATTTACGTTATTTTATGTGTATTTTGTATATTTATATTTATACAAATACACATTCTTTTATTGGTATTTTGTTTGTTTATTTTTATACGAATTTACATTATTTTATGTGTGTTTTTATACATTTTTTTATACGGATTTTCTTTATTTCATGTGTATTTTGTATATATATATATATATATTTATAGAAATCTACGTTATTTTATGTGTATTCGTATACATATTTTGGAAAAAATTTACATTGCCTTATATGTGTTTTGCGTATCTATTTCAATACAAATTTACCTTATTATATGTGTTTTTTATATATTTATTTTAATATAAATCTAATTTTTTTATGTGTATTTTGGTATATATATTTTTATAAATAAAAATAATGCGTTATTTTATGGGTATTTTGCCTCTTTATTTTCATACAAATTTACTTTATTTTATTAATATTCTGTGTATTTATTTTGATACGGTTTTACATTATTCTATTTGTGTTTTGTATATATTTTTTTTATACAAATTTACGTTATTTTAAGTGTATTTGTTTATGTATTTTCATTCAAATTTACATTATTTTATGTGTATTTTGTATATGTATTTCCATACAAATTTCCCTAATTTTGTGTATTTTGTATATTTATTTTCATACAAATATAAAATATTTTTGTGTATTTTTGTATATAGATTGATTCAAATTTCGGTTATTTTATGTGTATTTTGAATATCTATTAAATATATATACAAAATACATATGAAATTATGCAAATACGTATAAAAATATATATATACAAAATATATATCAAATAATGTAAATTCGTGTCAAAATAAATAAACAAAATATCATGAAAAGAATGTGTATTTGTATGAAAATTGATAATAGATAATAAATTTGTATAAAATATATATGCAAGATACACTTTAAATAATGTAAATATGTATAAAAAAGTATATACAAAAAACAAATAGAATAATGTAAAATCGTATCAAAATAAATACACCGAATATTAATAAAATAATGTAAATTTGTATGAAAATAAAGATGCAAAATTCCCATAAAATAGCGCATTTCTTATAAAATATATATACCAAAATACACATGAAATTTTTAAATTTGTATTGAAATAAATATACAAAATGCATATACAATAAGATAAATTTGTATTGAAAGAGATATGTAAAAATACATATAAAACAATGTAAATTTGTTTCAAAATATATATACGAATACAAATAAAAAAACGTAGATTTCTATAAAAATATATATACAAAATACACATAAAACTAAGTAAATACATATAAAAAAATGTATTCAAAATACACATAAAATAATGTAAATTCGAATTAAAATAGATAAACAAAATACCAATAAAAGAATGTGTATTTGGATAAATATAAATACTCAAAATACACATACAAAATAAACATAAAATAAGGTAGATTTGTAATAAAATATATGTACAAAATACACATACAATAATGTAAATTTATATGAAAATATATATACAAATACACATAAAATACCATGAATTTGTATAAAAATATATATTAAAAATAAATATTAAATAATGTAAGAGCGTATAAAAATATATATACAAATTACATATAAAATGAAAATTAAGATGCAAAATACCTATAAAATAACGCATTTTTTTTATAAAATTATTGATACCAAAATACACATAAAATATTTGAACTTGTATTAAAATAAATATACAAAATGCACATACAATAAGGTAAATTTGTATTGAAATAGATATGGAAAATACATATAAAATAATGTAAATTTATTTCAAAATATATATACGAATACACATAAAATAACGTAGATTTCTATAAAAATACATATACAAAAAACACATAAAATTAAGTAAATACGTATAAAAAAATGTACACAAAATACACATAAAATAGTGTAAATTCGTATAAATGTAAATAAACAATATACCAATAAAAGGATGTGTATTTGTATAAATATAAATATACAAAATGCACATAAAATAACGTAAATTTATATAAAACTATATACATAAAATAACGCAAACTTCTATAAAAATATATGTACAAAAAATGAACATGAGATAAATTTGCATAAAAATATATATACAAAACACACATTAGATAATGTAAATGAGTATAAAAATATGTATACAAAATACCTATGAAATAATGTAAATTCGTATCGAATTAAATTAAGAAATACCAATAAAATAATGTAATTTTGGATGAAAATATATATACAAAATACACATAAAATAACCTAAATACAAATACAAATATACACATAAAATAATTTAAAATTGAATGAAATAAATATACAAAATAAACATAAAATAAGGTAAATTTGTAATGAAATATATGAAAAAATACACATAAAATAATATAAATTTGTATGAAAATATAGATACAAATACACATTAAATAACATGAATTTGTATAAAATTTGTATCAAAATATATACTAATACACACAATAAAATAACGTAGTTTTTTTATGAAAATGTATATACAAAATATACATAAAATAATTTAAATACGTAGAAAAATATATATACAAAAAACACATAAAATAATGTAAATATGTATGAAAATATATAAACAAATACACATAAAATAATGTAAATTTGGATAAAATATATATCATAAAATAATGTAAATTCGTATCAAAATAAATAAACAAAATACCAATAAAAGAATGTGTATTTGTATTAATATAAATATACAAAATACACATATCAAACTATATACAAAAATACACAGAAGTAATTAAATTTGTATGAAAATATATACAAAATACACACGAAATAAGCTAAATTTGAATTGAAATATATATACAAAATACATGAAATAAAGTAAGTTTGTATCAAAATATTTATGCAAATACACATATAATAACGTAAATTTGTATGAAAATATATAAACAAAATACACATTAAATATTGTAAATACGTATAAAAAAATATGTACAAAATACACATATAATCATGTAATTCGTATCAAAATAAATAAACAAAATATCAATAAAATAATATAAATTTGTATTAGTAAACGTGTATGTTGCATATTTTTTCAATACAAATTTACCTTATCATATACGCATTTTGTATGTTAATTTTAATACAAATTTAATTATTCGATGTGTATTTTTGTATCTGTATTTTTATAAACATATTCTTTATTTTTTGGGTATTTTGCATCTTTATTTTCATACAAATTTTCATTATTTTATTGATATTCTGCTCATTCATTTTGATAGGTATTGACATTATTCTATGTGTATTTTGTATATATTTTTCATACAAATTTACGTTATTTTATGTGCATTTGTTTATATATTTTGACACAAATTTACAATGTTTTATGGGTATTTTGTATATACATTTCAAAAGAAATTTACCTAGTTTTATGTTTATTTTGTATATCTATTTTCATACAAACTCAAATTATTTCTATGTATTTTTGTATATATTTTAATACAAATTTTAGTGATGTTATGTGTATTTTGTAAATTTATTTTCATTCAAATATATATTATTTTATTGGAGTTTTGTTGATTTATATTGATACGAATTTACATTACTTTATATGTACTTTGTATATATATTTTTATACGCTTTTCCGTTATTTAATATTTATTTTGAATATATATTTTTATACAAATTCATGGTATTTTATGTGTATTTGTATATATATTCATAATTTACATTATTTTATGTGTATTTTGTACATATATTTTATTACAAATCTACCTTATCTTATGTTTATTTTGTATGTGTATTTTGTATATTTATATTTATCCAAATACACATTCTTTTATTGGTATTTTGTTTATTTATTTTAATTCGAGTTTACGTTCTTTTATCGGATTTTTATTTATTTATTTTGATACGAATTTTCATTTTTTTTAGGTGTATTTGATATATATATTTTTATACTTATTTACATAAATTATATGTATTTTGAATATATATTTTCATAGAAATTTACTCTATATGTATATGTATAGAAAATACACATGAAATAATCTAAATTCGTACCGAAATAAATGAACAAAATATCGATAAAATAATGTAATTTTGAATGAAAATATGTATAGAAAATACACATAAAATAACGTAAATACAAATAAATATATACTCATAAAATTATTTGAATTTGAATGAAAATAGATATAAAAATAAACTTAAAATAAGACAAATTTATAATGAAATATATATACAAAATACACATAAAATAATGTAGATTTGTTTCAAAATATATATATACGAATACACATAAAATAACGTAGATTTCTAAAGAAATATATATACAAAATACACATGAAATGTTGTAAATACGTATAAAAATATATATACAAAATACACATTAAATAATGTTAATTCCTGTCAAAATAAATAATTAAAATATCAATAAAAGAATGAGTATTTGTATGAAAATACATATACAAAACACACATAAAATAACGTAAATTTGTATAAAACTATATATAAAAATACACAAAAATAAGTTAAATTTGTATGAAAATAAATATACAAAATATATATAAAACTAGGTAAATTTGTAAAGAAATACATATACAAAATACACATAAAATAATGTAAATTTGAATGAAAATATATAAACAAATACACTTAAATTAACATAAATTTGTATAAAATATATATAAAAAATACTCATTAAATAATGTAAATATGTATAAAAAATATATATACAAAACACAAATAGAATAATGTAGAATCGTATTAAAATAAATACACAGAATGTAAATAAAATAATGTAAATTTGTATGAAAATAAAGATGCAAAATACCCATAAAATAACGTATTTTTTATAAATATACAAAATACACATGAAAGGATGTAAATACGTATTAAAATATATATACAAAATACACATTAAATAATGTAAATTCGCGTCAAAATAAATAAACAAAATGTCAATAAAAGAATGTGTATTTGTATGAAAATAAATATACAAAATACACATAAGATAACATAAATTTGTATAAAACTATATACAAAAATACACAAAAATAATTTAAATTTGTATGAAAATAAATATACAAAATACACATAAAATTAGGTAAATTTGTATTGAAATACATATACAAAATACACATAAAATTCTGTAAACTCGAATGAAAATACATAAAGAAATACACTTAAAATAACGTAAATTTGTATAAAAAATATATGCAAAACACAAATAGAATACTGAAAAATCGTATCAAAATAAATACACAGAATATTAATAAAATAATGTAAATTTGTATGAAAATAAAGAAGCAAAATAACCATAAAATAACGCATTATTTTTTTAAATATATATACAAAAATTCACATAAAAAAATTTATTTGTATTAAAATAAATATACAAAATACACATACAATAAGGTAACTCTGTATTGAAATAGATATGCAAAATACATATAAAACAATGGAAATTTATTTCAAAATATATATACGAATACATATAAAATAACGTAGATTTGTATAAAAATATATATACAAAATACACGTATAATGAAGTAAATACGTATAAAAAAATGTATACAAAATACACATAAAATAATGTAAATTCGTATCAAAATAAATAAACAAAATACCAATAAAAGAATGTGCATTTGTATAAATATAAATATACAAAATACACATAAAATAACGTAAATTTGTATAAAACTATATACAAAAATACACAAAAGTAATTAAATTCGTATGAAAATAGATATACAAAATGCAGATAAAATAAGCTAAATTTGAATTGAAATGTATATACAAAATACATAAAATAATGTAAATTTGTATCAAAATATTTATAAAAAAACATATAATAACGTAAATTTGTTTAAAAATATATAAACAAAATACACATTAAGTAATGTAAATACGTATAAAAAATATGTACAAAATACACATATAATCATGTACTTCGTATCAAACTAAATAAACAAAATAGCAATAAAATAATGTAAATTTGTGTGAGAAAACATATTCAAATACATATAAAATAACGCTAATTTCTATAAAAATACATGTCCAAAAATGAACGTAAAATAAATTAACTTTGGATAAAAATATATATACAAAACACACATTAAATAATGTAAATGCGTACATAAAATAACCTAAATTTGTATAAAACTATATACAAAAATACACAAAATAATTTAAATTTGTATGAAAAATAATATACAAAATACACATAAAATTAGGTTAATTTCTATTGAAATACATATACAAAATACACATAAAATAATGTAAATTTGAAAGAAAATATATAAACAAATACACATATAATAACGTAAATTTGTATGAAATATATATACAAAATACACATTAAATAATGTAAATATGTATGAAAAATATATACAAAACACAAATAAAATAATGTAAAATCGTATCAAAATATATACACAGAATATTAATAAAATAATGTAAATTTGTATGAAAATTAAGATGCAAAATACCTATAAAATAACGCATTTTTTTTTAAATTATTGATACCAAAATACACATAAAATATTTGAATTTGTATCAAAATAAATATTCAAAATGCACATACAATAAGGTAAATTTGTATTGAAATAGATATGCAAAATACATATAAAATAATGTAAATTTGTTTCAAAATATATATGCGAATACACATAAAATAACGTAGATTTCTATAAAAAATACATATACAAAATACACATAAAATTAAGTAAATACGTATAAAAAATGTATACAAAATACACATAAAATAATGTAAATTCGTATAAATATAAATAAACAATATAGCAATAAAAGAATGTGTATTTGTATAAATATAAATATACAAAATACACATAAAATAACGTAAATTTATATAAAACTATATACATAAAATAACGCAAATTTCTATAAAAATATATGTACAAAAATGAACATAAAATAAATTTGCATAAAAATATATATACAAAAACACATTAGATAATGTAAATGAGTATAAAAATATGTATACAAAATACCTATGAAATAATCTAAATTCGTATCGAGTTAAATTAAAAAAATACCAATATAATAATGTAATTTTGGATGAAAATATATATATACAAAATACACATAAAATAACCTAAATACAAATACAAATATACTCATAAAATAATTTAAAATTGAATGAAATAAATATACAAAATAATCATAAAATTAGGTAAATTTGTAATAAAATATATGAAAAAATACACATAAAATAATATAAATTTGTATGAAAATATATATACAAATACACATTAAATAACATGAATTTGTATAAAATTTGTATCAAAATATATACTTATACACATAATAAAATAACGTATTTTTTTTATGAAAATGTATATACAAAATTTACATAAAATAATTTAAATACGTAGAAGAATATATATACAAAAAACACATAAAATAATGTAAATATGAATGAAAATATATAAACAAATACACATAAAATAATGTAAATTTGGATAAAATATATATACAAAATGAACATTAAATAATGTAAATATGTATAAAAAAAATATATACAAAAAACACATAGGATAATGTTAAATCGTATCAAAATAAATAAAGAGAATATCAATAAAATAATGTAAATTTGTATGAAAATAAAGATGCAAAATATCCATATAATAACGCATATTTGCTTAAAAATATATATACAAAAATACATATAAAATAATTAAATTTGTATTAAAATAAATATACAAAATGCACGTACAATAAAGTAAATTTGTATTGAAATAGATATGCAAAATACACATTAAAAATGTAAATTTGTATCAAAATATATATATATATATATATATATATATATATATATATATATATATATATATATATATATATATATATATATATATATATATATATATATATATATATATATATATATATATATATATATATACGAATACTCATAAAATAGAGTAAATTTCTATGAAAATATACATACAAAATAGATATACAAAATACACATATAACTAGTTAAATTTGGATTTAAATACATGTACAAAAAACACATAAAATAATGTAGATTTGTATGAAATGAAAACAAATACATTTTATATAAAATATATATACAATATACAAATACAATAATGTAAAAACATATCAAAATAAATACACAGAATATCAATAAAATAATGTAAATTTGTATGAAAATAAAAATGCAAAATACCCATAAAATAAAGCATATTTTTATAAAAATACATATACAAAAATACACATAGATTAATCAAATTTGTAATAAAATTAATATACAAAATGCACATACAATAAGGTAAATTTGTCTTGAAAAAATATGCAAAATATACATAAAACAATGTAAATTTGTTTCAAAATATATATACGAATACACATAAAATAACGCAGATTTCTATAGAAATATATATACAAAATACACTTGAAATAATGTAAATACGTATAAAAATATATATACAAAATACACATTAAATAATGTTAATTCGTGTCAAAATAAATAAACAAAATATCATGAAAAGAATGTGTATTTATATGAAAATAGATATACAAAATACACATAAAATAACCTAAATTTATATAAAACTATATACAAAAATACACAAAAATAATTTAAACTTGTATGAAAATAAATATACAAAATACATTATAAAAATAGGTAAATTTGTATTGAAATACATATACAAAATACACATAAAATAATGTAAATTTGAAGGAAAATATATAAACATATAGACTTAAAATAACGTAAATTTGTATCAAATACATATACAAAAAAACATTAAATAATGTAAATATGTATAAAAAAATATATACAAAACAAATAAAATAATGTAAAATCGTATCAAAATAAATACAGAAAATATTAATAAAATAATGTAAATTTGTATGAAAATTAAGATGCAAAATACCCATAAAATAACGCATTTTTTATAAAAATATATATACGAAAAAACATAAAATATTTGATTTTGTATTAGAATAAATAGATATACAAAATACACATAAAATAAGCTAAATTTGAATTGAAATATATATACAAAATACATAAAATAATGTAAATTTGTATCAAAATACCTATACAAATACACACATAATAACGTAAATTTGTATAAAAATATATTAACAAAATACACATTAAATAATGTAAATACGTATAAAAAAATGTAAAAAATACACAAATAATCATGTAATTCGTATCAAAATAAATAGACAAAATACCAATAAAATAATGTAAATTTCTATGAGAAAACATATACAAAATACACATAAATAACGCAAATATCAATAAAAATATATATAATATAATATATTTTTATACATATTTAAAATATTTAATGTGTATTTTGTATATTCTCTGCATTATTCAACTTCTTTTAATAGAAGACCCACCCTTCAGGAACTTAACGACTCAAGGCTAGAGGCTGCAGAACGCTTAGCCTCAGACTTACTATTATTTCCGATTGGGGCAAGAAGAACCTGGTGTCCTTCAACGCCTCAAAAACACAGTTTCTCCACCTATCCACTCGACACAATCTTCCAAACAACTATCCCCTATTCTTTGACAACACCCAGCTATCACCTTCCTCAACACTAAACATCCTCGGTCTATCCTTAACTCAAAATCTTAACTGGAAACTTCATATCTCATCTCTTACTAAATCAGCTTCCTCGAGGCTGGGCGTTCTGTACCGTCTCCGCCAGTTCTTCTACCCTGCACAGTTGCTGTCCATATACAAGGGCCTTGTCCGCCCTCGTATGGAGTATGCATCTCATGTGTGGGGGGGCTCCACTCACATAGCTCTTCTGGACAGAGTGCTCTTCGTCTCATCAGCTCTCCTCCTCATACTGATAGTCTTCTACCTCTTCAATTCCGCCGCAATGTTGCCTCTCTTTCTATCTTCTATCGATTTTTCCACGCTGACTGCTCTTCTGAACTTGCTAACTGCATGCCTCCCCCCCTCCCGCGGCCCCGCTGCACTCGACTTTCTACTCATGCTCATCCCTATACTGTCCAAGCCCCTTATGCAAGAGTTAACCAGCATCTTCACTCTTTCATCCCTCACGCTGGTAAACTCTGGAACAATCTTCCTTCATCTGTATTTCCTCCAGCCTACGACTTGAACTCTTTCAAGAGGAGGGTATCAGGACACCTCTCCTCCCGAAATTAACCTCTGATTTTGGACACTCCTTTAACCTCTGTTCGGGAGCAGTGAGTAGCGGGCCTTTTTTTTTCTTTTTTTTTCTTTGCGCCCTTGAGCTGTCTCAGCTGTAAAAAAAAAAAAATATATATATATATATATATATATATATATATATATATATATATATATATATATATATATATATATATATATATATATATATATATATATATATATATATATATTTTATCCAAATTTACGTGATTTTATATGTATTTGTTTATATATTTTCATACAAATTTACATTATTTTATGTGAGTTTTGTATATGTATTTCAATACAAATTTGCCTAACTTTATATGTATTTTGCATATCTATTTTCAAACAAATTTAAATTATTTTTGTGTATTTTTGTATATATTTTTATACAAATTTTAGTTATTTTATTTGTTTTTTGTATATATATTTTCCTACAAATATACATTCTTTTATTGGAATTTTGTGTATTTAATTTTTTACGAATTTACATTATTTTATGTGTATTTTGTATATATATTTTTCTACGTATTTAAACTATTTTATGTGTATTTTATATACATTTTCATAAAAATTTACGTTATTTTATTGTGTGTATTCGTATTTATTTTGAAACAAATTTTATACAAATTCATGTTATTTTATGTGTATTTGTATATATATTTTCATACAAATTTATATTATTTTATGTGTATTCTTACATATATTTTATTACAAATTTACCTTATTTTATGTTTGTTTTGTATATTTATTTCATTCAATTTTAAATTATTTAATGTGTATATATGTATTTGTATTTAGGTTATTTCATGTGTGTTTTCTATATATATTTTCATCCAAAATTACATTATTTTATTGTTATTTTCTTAATTTAACTCGATACGAAATTAGATTATTTCATAGGTATTTTGTATACATATTTTTATACTCATTTACATTATCTAATGTGTGTTTTGTATATATTTTTTTATGCAGACTAATTTTATGTGCATTTTTGTACATATATTTTTATAGAAACTTAAAACGATATTTTATGTGTATATTATATGTTTTCTCATACAAATTTACATTATTTAATTAGTTTTTTGTTTATTTATTTTGATACGAATGACTTGATTATTTTTGTATTTGTATATGTTTTTTCATACAAATTTATATTATTTCATTGGTATTTTGTTTATTTATTTTGATACGAATTACATGATTATATGTGTATTTTGTACATATTTTTTATACGTATTTATATTATTTAATGTGTATTTTGTTTATATATTTTCATACAAATTTACCTTATTATATGTGTATTTGTATAAATATTTTGATACAAATTTACTTTATGTATTTTGTATATATATATATATATATATATATATATATATATATATATATATATATATATATATATATATATATATATATATATATATATATATATATATATATATATATATATATATATATATATATATATTTGAATTCAAATTTAGCTTAATTTGTGTGTATTTTGTATATCTATTTTCATACAAATTTAATTACTTTTGTTTATTTTTGTATATAGTTTTATACAAATTTACGTTATTTTATGTGTATTTTGTATATTTACATTTATACAAATACACATTCTTTTTTTGGTATTTTGTTTATTTATTTTGATACGAATTTACATTATTTTATGTGTAATTTGTATACATTTTTTTCTACGTATTTACTTCATTTTTATGTGTATTTTGTATATATATTTTTATACAAATCTACGTAATTTTATGTGTATTCGTATATATATTTTGAAACAAATTTATTATATGTGTATTTGTATAAATATTTTGATACAAATTTACTTTATTTCATGTATTTTGTATATATATTTCAATTCAAATTTAGCTTATTTTATCTGTATTTTGTATATCTATTTTCATACGAATTTAATTACTTCTGTGTATTTTTGTATATAGTTTTATACAAATTTACGTTATTTTATGTTTATTTTGTATATATATATTTATACAAATACACATTCTTTTTTTGGTATTTTGTTTATTTATTTTGATACGAATTTACATTATTTTATGTGTAATTTGTATACATTTTTTTATACGTATTTACTTCATTTATTCATTTATCTATTTGTATATATATTTTTATAGAAATCTACGTTATTTTATGTGTATTCGTATATATATTTTGAAACAAATTTACATTGTTTTACATGTATTTTGCATATCTATTTCAATAAAGATTTACCTTATTGTATGTGTATTTTGTATATTTATTTTAATACAAATTAATTTTTTTATGTGTATTTTTGTAAATATATTTTCATAAAAAAAATACCTTATTTTATGGGTATTTTGCATCTTTATTTTCATACAAATTTACATTATTTTATTAACATTCTGTGTATTTTTTTATACGATTTTACATTGTTCTATTTGTGTTTTATATATATATTTTTTATACATATTTACATTATTTAATGAGTATTTTGTATATATATTTTATACAAATTTACGTTAATTTAAGTGTATTTGTTTATATATTTTCATTCTAATTTACATTATTTTATGTGTATTTTGTATATGTATTTCAATACAAATTTACCTAATTTTATGTGTATTTTGTATATTTATTTTCATACAAATTTAATTTATTTTTGTGTATTTTTATATATAGTTTTATACAAATTTACGTTATTTTATGTGTATTTTATACATGTATTTTCATACAAATACACATTCTCTTATTGATATTTTCCTTATTTATTTTGTCACGAATTTACATTATTTAATGTGAATTTTGTATATATATTTTTATACAAATACATTGTATTTATTTTGACACAAATTTACATTATTTTATGTATATTTTGTATATATATTTCAATATATATATATATATATATATATATATATATATATATATATATATATATATATATATATATATATATATATATATATATATATATATATATATATATATATATATATATATATATATATATATATATATATATATATATATATATATATATATATATATATATATATATATATATATATATATATTTATTTATTTATAAAAAATGCGTTATTTTATGGGTATTTTGCATCTTTATTTTCATACAAATTTACATGATTTTATTTACATTCTTTGTATTTATTATGATACGATTTTACATTATTCTATTTGTGTTTTGTATATATATTTTTAATACATATTTATAAAACACAAATAGAATAATGTAAATAAAATAATGTAAATTTATGAAAATTAAGATGCAAAATACCCATAAAATAACGCATTTTTTTTATAAAAATATATATACGAAAACACATAAAATATCTGATTTTGTATTAAAATAAGTTTACAAAATGCACATACAATATGGGAAATTTGTATTGAAATAGATACGCAAAAAACATATAAAACAATGTAAATTTGTTTCAATATATATAAAGGAATACTCCTAAAATAACGTAGATTTCTATAAAAATATACAAAATACACATAAATAACGCAAATGTCAATAAAAAAATATATAATATAATATATTTTTATACATATTTAAAATATTTAATGTATATTTGTATATATATATATATATATATATATATATATATATATATATATATATATATATATATATATATATATATATATATATATATATATATATATATATATATATATATATATATATATATATATATATATATATATATATATATATATATATATATATATATATATATATATATATATATATATATATTTATATATATTTTATATATATATATATATATTTATATATATATAATTTACATTATTTTATGTGTTTTGTATATGTATTTTCACTTATGTGTATTTTGCAAATCTAACAAATTTAAATTATTTTATTTGTGTATTTTTGTATATATTGTTATACCAATTTTACTTATTTTATTTGTTTTTTTGTATAAATTTTCCTACAAATACATTCTGTTATTGGAATTTTGTGTATTTATTTTGTTACGAGTTTACATTATTTTATGTGTATTTTGTATATATATTTTTCTACGTATTTAAATTATTTTATGTGTATTTTCATAAAAAATTACGTTATTTTATTGTGTGTATTCGTATATATTTTGAAACAAATATTATACAAATTCATGTTATTTTATGTGTATTTGTATATATATTTTCATACAAAATTATATTATTTTATGTATTTTTACATATATTTTATTACAAATTTTATTTTATGTTTATTTTGTATATATATTTCATTCAATTTTAAATTATTTAATGTGTTTATTTGTATTTGTATTTAGGTTATTTGATGTGTATTTTCTATATACAATTTCATCCAAAATTACATTATTTCATTGGTATTTTGTTAATTTAATTCGATACGAGTTTCGATTATTTCATAGGTATTTTGTATACATATTTTGATACTCATTAACATTATCTAATGTTCGTTTTCTATAATTATTTTAATGCAAATTAATTTTATGTGCATATTTGTACATATATTTTTATAGAAATTTGCGTTATTTTTATGTGTATTTTATAGATGTTTTCTCATACAAAATGACATAATTTAATTAGTTTTTGTTTATTTATTTTGATACGAATGACATGATTATTTGTGTATTATTTTGTACATATTTTTGTATACGTATTTACATTTCTTAATGTGTATTTTGTTTATATATTTTATACAAATTTACGTTGTTATGTGTATTTGTTAAAAATATTTTGAAACAATTTACTTTATTTTATGGATTTTGTATATATATTTCAATTCAAATTTAGCTTATTTTGTGTGTATTTTGTATATCTATTTTCATACAAATTTGTATATAGTTTTATACAAATTTACGTTATTTTATGTGCATTTTGTATATCTATATTTATACAAATACACATTCTTTTATTGGTATTTTGTTTATTTATATTTATACGAATTTACATTATTTTATGTGTATTTTGTGTACTTTTTCTATTCGTATTTACTTAATTTTATGTGTATTTAGTATATATATTTTTATAGAAATCTACGTTATTATATGTGTATTCGTATATATATTTTGAAACAAATTTACTTTGTTTAATATGTATTTTGCATATCTATTTCAATACAAATTTACCTTATTGTATGTGCATTTTGTATATTTATTTTAATACAAATTCAAATATTTTGTGTATTTTGGTATATAAAATAAAAAAAAGCGTTATTTTATAGGTATTTTGCATCTTAGTTTTCATACAAATTTACATTATTTTATTAATATTCTGTGTATATATTTTGATACGATTTTATATTATACTATTTGTGTTTTGTATGTATTTTTTTATACATATTTTCATTATTTAATGTATATTTTTTATATATATTTTATACAAATTTACGTTATTTTAAGTGTATTTCTTTATATAATTTCATTCAAATTTACATTATTTTAAATGTATTTTGTATATGTATTTCAATACAAATTTACCTAATTTTATGTGTATTTTGTATATTTATTTTCATACAAATACACATTCTTTTATTGATATTTTGTTTATTTATTTTGACGCGAGTTAACATTATTTAATGGCTTCCTACAAATGAAAAGACCATTTATTATTACTATTATTATTTTATTGCTATTTTGTTTATTTATTTTGATACGAATTACATGATTATATGTGTATTTTGTACATATTTTTTATACGTGTTTACATTATTTAATGTGTATTTTGTTTATATATTTTTAAACAAATTAACGTTATTAAATATGTATTTGTGTAAATATTTTGATACAAATTTACATTATTTTATGTATTTCGTATATACATTTCAATTCAAATTTAGCTTATTTTATTTTTATTTTGAATATATATTTTCATACAAATTTAATTACTTCTGTGTATTTTTGTATATAGTTTAATACAAATTTACGTTATTTTATGTGTATTTTGTATATTTATATTTATACAAATACACATTCTTTTATTGGTATTTTGTTTATTTATTTTGATACGAATTTACATTATTTTATGTGTATTTTGTATACATTTGTTTATACGTATTTACTTCTTTTTATGTGTATTTTGTATATATTTTTATAGAAATCTACGTTATTTTGTGTGTATTCGTATATATATTTTGAAACAAATTTACATTGTTTTATATGTATTTTGCATATCTATTTCAATACAAATTTATCTTATTGTATGTGCATTTTGTATATTTATTTTAATACAAATTCAAATATTTTATGTGTATTTTAGTATATATATTTTTATAAAAAAATGCGTTTCTTTATGGGTATTTTGCATCTTAATTTACATACAAATTTACATTATTTTATTAAGATTCTGTGTATTTATTTTGATACTATTTTACATTATTCTATTTTTGTTTTGTATATATATATTTTTTATACATATTTACATTATTTAATGTGTATTTTTTTATATATATTTTATACAAATCTACGTTATTTTAGGTGTATTTTTTTATATATTTTCATTCAAATTTAAATATTATTTTATGTGTATTTTGTATATGTATTTCAATACAAATCTACCTAATTTTATGTATATTTTGTACATGTATTTAAATACAAATTTATTTAATTATATGAGTATTTTGTATATCTATTTTCATACAAATTGAAATTAATCTTGTGTATTTTTGTATATATTTTTATACAAATATATTTTTTATATTTTTTTTCCTACATATATACGTTCTTTTATCGTAGTATTGTTTATTTATTTTTATACGAATTTACATTATTTTAGGTGTATTTGATATGTATATTTTTTTACTTATTTATATCATTTTATTCGTGTTTTGAATATATATTTTCATTGAAATTTACTCTATTTTATGGGTGTTTGTATATATATTTTGATACAAATTTACATTATTTATGTTTATTTTGCATATATATTTCAATACAAATTTACCATATTGTATGTGTATTTTGTATATTTATTTTAATACAAATTTAATTATTTTATGTGTATTTTTGTAAAAATATGCGTTATTATTTGGGTATTTTGCATCTTTATTTTCATTCAAATTTACATTATTTTATTGATATTTTGTTTATTTATTTTGATACGATTTTACATTATTCTATGTGTATTTTGTATATATATTTTTATACACATTTACATATTTAATGTATATTTTGTATATATATTTTATTTAAATTTACACTATTTTATGTGTATTTTTTTATATATTTTCTTAAAATTTACAATATTTTATGTGTAATTTATATATGTATTTCAATGCAGATTTGCCTAATTTTATGTGGATTTTGCATATCTATTTTCAAATAAATTCAAATTATTTTTATGTATTTTTTATATATTTTTATACAAATTTTAGTTATTTTATTTGTATTTTGTATTTATATTTTCCTACAAATATTTATTCTTTTAGTGGAATTTTGATCATTTTTTTTCATAAGAATTTACATAATTTTGTGTGTATTTTGTATATATATTTTTCTACGTATTTACATTATTTTATGTGTATTTTTTATATATATTCTCATAAAAATTTACGTTATTTTATTGTGTGTATTCGTATATGTTTTGATACAAATTTACATTATTTTATGTTTATTTTGCATATCTATTTCAATATAGATTTACCTTATTGTATGTGTATTTTGTATATTTATTTTAATACAAATTTAATTATTTTATGTGTACTTTGTATACATTTTCTTTTACGTATTTACTTCATTTAATGTGTATTTTGTATATATATTTTTATAGTAATCTACGTTATTTTATGTGTATTGGTATATATATTTTGAAGCAAATTTACATTGTTTTATATGTATTTAGCATATCTATTTCAATATAAATCTACCTTATTGAATGTGCATTTTGTATATTTATTGTAATACAAATTTAAATATTTTATTATTTTGGAATTTATATTTTAATAAAAAGAGTTTTATATAAATTTAAAATATTTTATGTGTATTTTGTATATCTATTTTCATACAAATACACATTTTTTATTGATAGTTTGTTTATTTATTTTGACGCGGATTCACATTATGTAATGTGTATTGTGTATATATATTTTTATACGTATTTACGTCATTTCATGTGTATTTTGTATATATATTTCTTTAGAAATATATGTTATTTTATGTGTATTCGTATATATATTTTGAAACAAATATACATTGTTTTATGTGCATTTTGCATATTTTTTTAATATAAATTTACCTTATTGTACGTGCATTTTGTATATTAATTTTAATACAAATTTAATTATTCTATGTGTATTTTTGTATATGTATTTTCATTAAAAAATGCTTTATTTTATGGGTATTTTGCATCTTTATTTTCATACAAATTTACATTATTTTATTGATATTCTGAGTATTTATTTTGATACAATTTTACTTTATTCTATGTATATTTTGTATATATATTTCATACAAATGAACGTTATTTTATGTGAATTTGTTTTCATTTCATACAAATCTACATTATTTTATGTGTATTTTGTACATGTATTTAAATACAAATTTAACTAATTATATGTGTATTTTGTATATCTATTTTCATACAAATTGAAATTAATTTTGTGTATATTTGTATATATTTTTATTCAAATTTTCGTAATTTTATGTGTATTTTGTATATTTATTTTCCTACAAATATACGTTCTTTTATCGGAATTTTTTTTATTTATTTTGATACGAATTTTCATTTTTTTTTTAGGTGTATTTGATATATATATTTTTATACTTATTTACATAATTTTATATGTATTTTGAATATATATTTTCATAGAAATTTACTTTATTTGTATATGTATAGAAAATACGCATGAAATAATCTAAATTCGTATCGAAATAAATGAGCAAAATACCGATAAAATCATGTAATTTTGAATGAAAATATATATAGAAAATACACATAAAATACCGTAAATACAAATAAATATATACACATAAAATGATTTGAATTTGAATGAAAATAGATATAAAAATAAACTTAAAATAAGGCAACTTTATAATGAAATATATATACAAAATACACATAAAATAATGTAGATTTGTTTCAAAATATATATACGAATACACATAAAATAAAGTAGATTTCTATAGAAATATATATACAAAATACACATGAAATGTTGTAAATACGTATAAAAATATATAGACAAAATACACATTAAATAATGTAAATTCGTGTCAAAATAAATAATTAAAATATTAATAAAAGAATGTGTATTTGTATGAAAATACATATACAAAATACACATAAAATAACGTAAATTTGTATAAAACTATATATAAAAATACACAAAATAAGTTAAATTTGTATGAAAATAAATATACAAAACACACATAAAATAGGTAAATTTGTAAAGAAATACATATACAAAATACACATAAAATAATATAAATTTGAATGAAAATATATAAACAAATACACTTAAATTAACATAAATTTGTATAAAATATATATAAAAAATACTCATTAAATAATGTAAATATGTATAAAAAATATATATACAAAACACAAATAGAATAATGTAAAATCGAATTAAAATAAATACACAGAATGTAAATAAGATAATGTAAATTTGTATGAAAATAAAGATGCAAAATACCCAAAAAATAACGCATTTTTTATAAATATACAAAATACACATGAAAGGATGTGAATACGTATAAAAATATATATACAAAATACACATTAAATAATGTAAATTCGCGTCAAAATAAATAAATAAAATGTCAATAAAAGAATGTGTATTTGTATGAAAATAAATATACAAAATACACATAAGATAACATAAATTTGTATAAAACTATATACAAAAATACACAAAAATAATTTAAATTTGTATGAAAATAAATATACAAAATACACATAAAATTAGGTAAATTTGTATTGAAATACATATACAAAATACCCATTAAATACTGTAAATTTGAATGAAGATACATAAACAAATACACTTAAAATATCGTAAATTTGTATAAAAAAATATACACAAAACACAAATAGAATAATGTAAAATCGTATCAAAATAAATACACAGAATATTAATAAAAAAATGTAAATTTGTATGAAAATAAAGAAGCAAAATACCCATAAAATAAAGCATTTTTTTTAAATATATATACAAAAATACACTTAAAAAAAATTTATTTGTATTAAAATAAATATACAAATTACACATACAATAAGGTAAATCTGTATTGAAATAAATATGCAAAATACATATAAAACAATGTAAATTTGTTTCAAAATATATATACGAATACTCATAAAAGAACGTAGATTTGTATAAAAAATATATATACAAAATACACGTAAATGAAGTAAATACGTATAAAAAAATATATACAAAATACACATAAAATAATGTAAATTCGTATCAAAATAAATAAACAAAATACCAATAAAAGAATGTTTATTTGTATAAATATAAATATACAAAATACACATAAAATAACGTAAATTTGTATAAAACTATATACAAAAATACACAGAAGTAATTAAATTCGTATAAAAATAGATATACAAAATACAGATAAAATAAGCTAAATTTGAATTGAAATGTATATACAAAATACATAAAATAATGTAAATTTGTATCAAAATATTTATAAAAATACATATAATAACGTAAATTTGTTTAAAAATATATAAACAAAATACACATTAAGTAATGTAAATACGTATAAAAAATATGTACAAAATACACATATAATCATGTAATTCGTATCAAACTAAATATACAAAATAGCAATAAAATAATGTAAATTTGTATGAGAAAACAAATACATATAAAATAACGCTAATTTCTATAAAAATATAAGTCCAAAAATGAACGTAAAATAAATTAACTTTGGTTAAAAATATATATACAAAACACACATTAAATAATGTAAATGCGTACATAAAATAACCTAAATTTGTATAAAACTATATACAAAAATACACAAAAATAATTTAAATTTGTATGAAAAGAAATATACAAAATACACATAAAATTTGGTTAATTTCTCTTGAAATACATATACAAAATACACATAAAATAATGTAAATTTTACAGAAAATATATAAACAAATACACATAAAATAACGTAAATTTGTATGAAATATATATTCAAAATACACATTAAATAATGTAAATATGTATAAAAAAATATATACAAAACACAAATAGAATAATGTAAAATCGTATCAAAATATATACACAGAATATTAATAAAATAATGTAAATTTGAATGAAAATTAAGATGCAAAATACCTATAAAATACCGCATTTTTTATAAAATTATTGATAACAAAATACACATAAAATATTTGAATTTGTATCAAAATAAATATGCAAAATGCACATACAATAAGGTAAATATGTATTCAAATAGATATGCAAAATACATATAAAATAATGTAAATTTGTTTCAAAATATATATGCGAATACACATAAAATAACGTAGATTTCTATAAAAATACATATACAAAATACACATAAAATTAAGTAAATACGTATAAAAAATGTATACAAAATACACATAAAATAATGTAAATTCGTATAAATATAAATAAACAATATAGCAATAAAAGAATGTGTATTTGTATAAATATAAATATACAAAATGCACATAAAATAACGTTAATTTTTATAAAACTATATACATAAAATAACGCAGATTTCTTTAAAAATATATGTACAAAAATGAACATAAAATAAATTTGCATAAAAATATATATACAAAACACACTTTAGATAATGTAAATGAGTATAAAAATATGTATACAAAATACCTATGAAATAATCTAAATTCGTATCGAATTAAATTAAGAAAATACCAATATAATAATGTAATTTTGGATGAAAATATATATACAAAATACACATAAAATAACCTAAATACAAATACAAATATACACATAAAATAATTTAAAATTGAATGAAATAAATTTACAAAATAAACATAAAATAAGGTAAATTTATAATGAAATATATGAAAAAATACACATCAAATAATATAAATTTGTATGAAAATTTATATACAAATACACATTAAATAACATGAATTTGTATAAAATTTGTATCAAAATATATACTAATACACACAATAAAATAACGTAATTTTTTTTATGAAAATTTATATACAAAATACACATAAAATAATGTAAATTTGTATAAAAATATATAAACAAATACACATAAAATAATGTAAATTTGGATAAAATATATATACAGAATAAACCTTAAATAATGTAAATATGTATAAAAAATATATACTAAATACACATAGAATAATGTTAAATCGTATCAAAATAAATAAAGAGAATATCAATAAAATAATGTAAATTTGTATGAAAATGAAGCTGCAAAATATCCATATAATAACGCATATTTGCATAAAAATATATATACAAAAATACATATAAAATAATTAAATTTGTATTAAAATAAATATACAAAATGCACGTACAATAAAGAAAATTTGTATTGAAATAGATATGCAAAATACACATCAATAATGTAAATTTGTATCAAAATATAAAAACGAATACTCATAAAATAGAGTAAATTTCTATGAAAATATACATACAAAATAGATATACAAAATATACACATATAACTATTTAAATTTGTATTTAAATACATATACAAAAAACACATAAAATAATGTAGATTTGTATGAAATGAAAAGAAATACATTTTATATAAAATATATATACAAAATACACATAGAATAATGTAAAATCATTTCAAATAAATTCACAAAATATCAATAAAATAATGTAGATTTGTATGAAAATAAAGATGCAAAATACCCATAAAATAAAGCATATTTTTATAAAAATACATACACAAAAATACACATAGATTAATCAAATTTGTATTAAAATTAATATACAAAATGCACATACAATAATGTAAATTTGTATTGAAATAATATGCAAAATACACATAAAACAATGTAAATTTGTTTCAAAATATATTTACGAATACACATAAAATAACGTAGATTTCTATAGAAATATATATACAAAATACACTTGAAATAATGTAAATACGTATAAATATATATATACAAAATACACATTAAATAATGTTAAGTCGTGTCAAAATAAATAAAAAATATCATGAAAAGAATGTGTATTTGTATGAAAATAGATATACAAAATACACATAAAATAACCTAAATTTGTATTAAACTATATACAAAAATAAACAAAAATAATTTAAACTTGTATGAAAATAAATATACAAAAAACATAAAATTAGGTAAATTTGTATTGAAATACATATACAAAATACACATAAAATAATGTAAATTTGAATGAAAATATATAAACATATAGAATTAAAATAACGTAAATTTGTATCAAATATATATACAAAAAACACATTAAATAATGTAAATATGTATAAAAAATATATACAAAACACAAATAAAATAATGTAAAATCGTATCAAAATAAATACAGAAAATATTAATAAAATAATGTAAATTTGTATGAAAATTAAGATTCAAAATACCCGTGTCATGTGTATTCGTATATATATTTTTAAACAAATTTACATTGTTTATATGTATTTTGCATATCTATTTTTGTGTATTCTGTATTTATTTTTGTTATACTTAGAATAATGTAAAATCGTATTAAAATAAGTACACAGAATATTTATAAAATAATTTAAATTTGTATGAAAACAAAGATGCAAAATACCGATAAGATAAAGCATATTTTTTTTAAAAAATACATATACAAAAATACACATAGAATAATTAAATTTGTATTAAAATTAATATACAAATGCACACATACAATAAGGTAAATTTGTATTGAAAAAAAACGCAAAATACAAATAAAACATTGTAAATTTGTTTCAAAATATATATACGAATACACATAAAATAACGTAGATTTCTATAGAAATATATATACAAAATACACATGAAATTATGTAAATACGTATAAAAAAATATATATAAAATACAAATTAAGTAATGTAAATTCGTGTCAAAATAAATAAACAAAATATCATGAAAAGAATGTGTATTTGTATGAAAATAAATAATAGATAATAAATTTGTATGAAATATATATGCAAGATATACATTACATAATGTAAATATGTATAAAAAAAGATATACAAAACACAAATAGAATAATGTAAGATCGTATCAAAATAAATACACCGAATATAAATAAAATAATGTAAATTTGTATGAAAATAAAGATGCAAAATTCCCATCAAATAACGCATTTCTTATAAAAATATATATACCAAAATACACATAAAATATTTAAATTTGTATTGAAATAAATATACAAAATGCACATACAATAAGGTAAACTTCTATTGAAAGAGATATGCAAAAAATACATATAAAACAAAGTAAATTTGTTTCAAAATATATATAAGAATACACATTATATAACGTAGATTTCTATAAAAATATATATACAAAATACACATAAAATTAGGTAAATACGTATAAAAAAATGTAAACAAAATACACATAAAATAATATAAATTCGAAACAAAATAAATAAACAAAATACCCATAAAAGAATGTGTATTTGTATAAATATAAATGTACAAAATACACATAGAAAATAAACATAAAATAAGGTAAATTTGTAATGAAATATATGTATAAAATACACATAAAATAATGTAAATTTATATGAAAATATATATACAAATACACATAAAATACCATGAATTTGTATAAAATTATATATTCAAAATAAATATTAAATTATGTAAATGCGTATAAAAAATATATATAAAAAGTACAAATAAAATAATGTAAATTCGTATCCATATAAATCAACAAAATACCAATAAAATAATATATATTTGAATGAAAATATATTTACAAAATACACATAACATAACTAAAATTTGTATTGAAATATATACAAAAATACATAAAAATAATTTGAGTTTGTATGAAAATAGATATTCAAAATACACATAAAACTAGGTAAATTTCTTTTGAAATATATATACAAAATACCTATAAAATATTGTAAATTTGTGTCAGAATATATAAACAAATACACATAAAATAACGTAAATTTGTTTGAAAAAAATATACAAAATACACATAGAATAATGTCAAATCGTATCAAAATGAATGAGCAGAATATCAATAAAATAACGAAAATTTGTATGAAAATAAAGATGCAAAATATCCATAAAATAAAGCATATTTTTATAAAAATACATATACAAAAATACACATAGAATTATTAAGTTTGTATTAAAATTAATATACAAAATGCATATACAATAAGGTAAATTTGTATTGAAAAAATATGCAAAATACACATAAAAGTGTAAATTTGTTTAAAAATCTATAAACGAATACACATAATATAACGTAGATTTCTATAGAAAGATATATACAAAATACACATGAAATGATGTAAATACGTATAAAAATATATATACAAAATATACATTAAATAATTTAAATTCTAGTCAAAATAAATAAACAAAATATCAATAAAAGAATGTGTATTTGTATGAAAATAGATATACAAAATACTCATAAAATAACCTAAGTTTGTATAAGACTATATACAAAAATAAACAAAAATAATTTAAATTTGTATGAAAATAAATATACAAAATACACATTAAATTATTTTGTATATCTATTTTATACAAATGTACGTTATTTTATGTGAATTTGTTTTCATTTCATACAAATTTACATTATTTTATGTGTATTTTGTACATGTATTTAAATATAAATTTAACTAATTACATATTTTTATAAAAATACATATACAAAAATACACATAGATTAATCAAATTTGTAGTAAAATTAATATACAAAATGCACATACAAAAAGGTAAATTTGTATTGAAAAAATATGCAAAATTCACATAAAACAATGTAAATTTGTTTCAAAATATATATTCGAATACACATAAAATAACGCAGATTTCTATAGAAATATATATACAAAATACACTTGAAATAATGTAAATACGTATAAAAATATATATACAAAATACACATTAAATAATGTTAATTCGTGTCAAAATAAATAAACAAAATATCATGAAAAGAATGTGTATTTGTATGAAAATAGATATACAAAATACACATAAGATAGCCTAAATTTGTATAAAACTATATACAAAAATACACAAAAATAATTTAAACTTGTATGAAAATAAATATAGAAAAACATATAAAAATAAGTAAATTTGTATTGAAATACATATACAAAATACACATCAAATAATGTGAATTTGAATGAAAATATATAAACATATAGACTTAAAATAACGTAAATTTGTATCAAATATATATACAAAAAACACATTAAATAATGTAAATATGTATAAAAAAATATATAAAAAACACAAATAAAATAATGTAAAATCGTATCAAAATAAATACAGAAAATATTAATAAAATAATGTAAATTTGTATGAAAAATAAGATGCAAAATACCCATAAAATAACGCATTTTTTATAAAAATATATATACGAAAAAACATAAAATATTTGATTTTGTATTAAAATAAATAGATATACAAAATACACATAAAATAAGCTAAATTTGAATTGAAATATATATACAAAATACATAAAATAATGTAAATTTGTATCAAAATACCTATACAAATACACATATAATAACGTAAATTTGTTTAAAAATATATAAACAAAATACTCATTAAATGTAAATACATATAAAAAAAAATGAAAAAAATACACAAATAATCATGTAATTCGTATCAAAATAAATAGACAAAATACCAATAAAATAATGTAAATTTCTATGAGAAAACATATACAAAATACACATAAATAACGCAAATATCAATAAAAATATATATAATATAATATATTTTTATACATATTTAAAATATTTAATGTATATTTTGTATATATATATTTTATCCAAATTTACGTGATTTTATATGTATTTGTTTATATATTTTCATACAAATTTACATTACTTTATGTGAGTTTTGTATATGTATTTCAATACAAATTTGCGTAACTTTATGTGTATTTTGCATATCTATTTTCAAAGAAATTTAAATTATTTTTTTGTGTATTTTTGTATATATTTTTATACAAATTCTAGTTATTTTATTTGTTTTTTGTATACATATTTTTTCCTACAAATATACATTCTTTTATTGGAATTTTGTGTATTTAATTTTTTACGAATTTACATTATTTTATGTGTATTTTGTATATATATTTTTCTACGTATTTAAACTATTTTATATGTATTTTATATATACATTTTCATAAAAATTTACGTTATTTTATTGTGTTTATTCGTATATATTTTGAAACATTTTATACAAATTCATGTTATTTTATGTGTATTTGTATATATATTTTCATACAAATTTATATTATTTTATGTGTATTCTTACATATATTTTATTACAAATTTACCTTATTTTATGTTTATTTTGTATATTTATTTCATTCAGTTTTAAATTATTTAATGTGTATATTTGTATTTGTATTTAGGTTATTTTATGTGTTTTCTATATATATTTTCATCCAAAATTACATTATTTTATTGTTATTTTCTTAATTTAAGTCGATACGAATATAGATTATTTCATAGGTATTTTGTATACATATTTTTATACTCATCTACATTATCTAATGAGTGTTTTATATATATTTTTTTATGCAAACTAATTTTATGAGCATTTTTGTACATATATTTCTATAGAAACTTAAAACGTTATTTTTTGTGTATTTTGTATATGTTTTCTCATACAAATTTACATTATTTAACTAGTTTTTTGTTTATTTATTTTGATACGAATGACTTGATTATTGGTGTATTTTGTAAATATTTTTTTGTAAGTATTTTGTTTATATTTTTTTTTTACAAATTTACGTTATTATATGTGTATTTGTAAAAATATTTTGAAACGAATTTACTTTATTTTATGTATTTTGTATATATATTTCAATTCAAATTTAGCTTATTTTGTGTGTATTTTGTATATCTATTTTCATGCAAATTTAAATACTTCTGTGTATTTTTGTATATAGTTTTATACAAATTTACGTTATTTTATGTGCATTTTGTATATTTGTATTTATACAAATACACATTCTCTTATTGGTATTTTGTTTATTTATATTTATACGAGTTTACATTATTTTATGTGTATTTTGTATACATTTTTGTTTCATATTTACTTAATTTTATTTGTATTTTGTATATATATATTTATAGAAATCTGCGTTATTTTATGGGTATTCCTATATATATTTTGAAAGAAATTTACATTGTTTTATATGTTTTTTGCATATGTATTTAAATACAAATTTACCTTATTGTATGTGCATTTTGTATATTTTTTTTTTTACAAATTCAAATATTTTGTGTATTTTGGTATATATAATTTTATAAAAAAAATGCGTTATTTTATAGGTATTTTGCATCTTAGTTTTCATACAAATGTACATTATTTTATTAATATTCTGTGTATATATTTTGATACGATTTTATATTATACTATTTGTGTTTTGTATATATTTTTTTATACATATTGTCATTATTTAATGTGTATTTTTTATATATTTTATACAAATTAACGTCATTTTAAGTGCATTTATTTATATAATTTCATTCAAATTTACATTATTTTAAGAGTATTTTGTATATGTATTTCAATAATGTGTTTTTTTGTATATACATATAGAGTAAATTTCTATGAAAATATATATTCAAAATACATATAAAATTATGTAAATAAGTATAAAAATATATATATCAAATACACCTAAAAAAATGAAAATTCGTATCGAAATAAATAAACAAAATTCCGATTAAAAAAAAGAACGTATAATTGTAGGAAAATAAATATACAAAATACACATAAAATGTATTTAAATACATGTACAAAATACACATAAAATAATGTAAATTTGTATGAAATGAAAACAAATTCACATAAAATAACGTACATTTGTATAAAATAGATATACAAAATATACATAGAATAATGTAAAATCGTATCAAAATAGATACACAGAATATCAATAAAATAATGTAATTTTGTATGAAAATAAAGATGCAAAATACCCATAAAATAAAGCATTTTTTTTTTTAAATACATATACAAGAATACACATAGAATAATTAGATTTGTATTAAAATTAATATACAAAATGCACGTACAATAAGGGAAATTTGTATTGAAAAAATATACAAAATGCACATAAAACAATGTATATTTGTTTCAAAATATATATACGAATACACATAAAATAATGTATATTTCTATAGAAATATATATAAAAGATACACATGAAATGACGTAAATACGTATAAAAATATATATACACAATACACATTAAATAATGTAAATTCGCATCAAAATAAATAAGCAAAATATCAATAAAAGAATGTGTATTTGTATGAAAATAGATTTACAAAATACACATAAAATATTGTAAATTTGTAGAAAACTCTATTAAAAAATATACAAAAATAATTTGAATTTGTATAAAAATATAAATACAAAATACACATAAAACTAGTTAAATTTCTATTGAAATACATATACAAAACACATAAAATAATGTAAATTTGAATGAAAATATATAAACAAATACACTTAAAATAACGTAAATTTGTATGAAATATATAAAGAAAATACACATTAAATAATGTAAATATCTATAAAAAAATATATACAAAACACAAATAGAATAATATAAAATAGTGTCAAAATAAATACACAGAATATTAATAAAATAATGTAAATTTGTATGAAAATAAAGATGGAAAATACCCATAAAACAACGCATTTTTTATGAAAATATATATACCAAAATATACATAAAATATTTAAATTTGTATTACAATAAATATACAAAATGCACATACAATAAGGTAAATTTGTATTGAAATAGATATGCAAAATACACATAAAACAATGTAAATTTGTTTCAAAATATATATACGAATACACATAAAATTACGTAGATTTCTATAAAAATATATATACAAAATACACATAAAATGAAGTAAATCCGTATAAGAAAATGTATACAAAATACACATAAAATAATGTAAACTCGTATCAAAATAAATAAACTAAATGCCAATAAAAGAATGTTTACTTGCATAAATATAAATATACAAAATACACATAAAATAACGTAAAATTGTATAAAACTATATACAAAAATAAACAAAAATAATTAAATTTGTATGAAAATAGATATACCAAAGACATATAAAATAACCTAAATTTGAATTGAAATAAATATAGAAAATAAATAAAATAATGTAAATTTGTATCAAAATATATATTCAAATACACATATATTAAAATTAATATACAAAATGCGTATATAATAAGGTAAATTTGTATTGAAAAAATATGCAACATACACGTTTACTCATTCAAATTTATATTATTTTGTTGGTATTTTGTTTATTTATTTTGATACGAATTACATGATTATATGAGTATTTTGTACATATTTTTTATACGTATTTACATTATTTAATGTGTATTTTGTTTATATATTTTCATACAAATTTACGTTATTATATGTGTATTTGTATAAATAATTTGATACAAATTTACTTTATTTCATGTATTTTGTATATATATCTCAATTCAAATTTAGCATATTTTGTGTGTATTTTGTATATATTTTCATACAAATTTTATTACTTCTGTGTATTTTTGTATATAGTTTTATATAAATTTACGTTATTTTATGTGTATTTTGTATATTCATATTTATACAAATACACATTCTTTTCTTGGTATTTTGTTTATTTATTTTGATACGAATTTACATTATTTTATGTGTTTTTTGTATACATTTTTTTATACGTATTTACTTCATTTTATGTGTATTTTGTATATATATTTTTATAGAAATCTACGTTATTTTAAGTGTATTCGTATATATATTTTGAAACAAATTTACTTTGTTTTATATGTATATTGCATATCTATTTCAATACAAATTTACCTTATTGCATGTGTTTTTTGTATTTTTATTTTAATACAAATTTAATTTTTTGATGTGTATTTTGGTATATATATTAAAAAAAAAAAAACGTTATTTTATGGGTATTTTGCTTCTTTATTTTCATACAAATTTACATTATTTTATTAATATTCTGTGTATTTATGTTGATACGATTTTACATTATCCTATTTGTGTTTTGTACATTTTTTTTTATACAAATTTACGTTATTTTAAGTGTATTTGTTTATGTATTTTCATTAAAATTTACATTATTTTATGTGTATATTGTGTATGTATTTCAATACAAATTTACCTAATTTTATGTGTATTTTGTATATTTATTTTCATACAAATTTAAAATATTTTTGTGTATTTTTGTATATAGTTTGATACAAATTTAGGTTATTTTATGTGTATTTTGTATATCTATTTTCATACAAATACACATTCTTTTATTGATATTTTGTTTATTTATTTTGACGCGAATTTTATGTGAATTTGTTTTCATTTCAGACAAATTTACATTATTTTATGTGTATTTTGTACATGTATTTAAATACAAATTTAACTAATTATATGTGTATTTTGTATATCTATTTTCATAAAAATTGAAATTTATTTTTTTGTTTTTTTGTATATATTTTTATTCAAATTTTCGTAATCTTATAAAAAATATATATACCAAAATACATATAAAATATTTAAATTTGCATTGAAATAAATATACAAAATGCACATACAATAAGGTAAATTTGTATTGAAAGAGATATGGAAAAATACATATCAAATAAAGTAAATTTGTTTAAAATATATATACGAATAGAAATAAAAAAACGTAGATTTCTATTAATATATATATACAAAATACACATAAAATTAAGTAAATACGTATAAAAAAATGTATAGAAAATACACACAAAATAATGTAAATTTGAATTAAAATAAATAAACAAAATACCAATAAAAGAATGTGTATTTGGATAAATATAAATATACAAAATGCACCTACAAAATAAACATAAAATAAGGTAGATTTGTAAAAAAATATATGTACAAAATACACATAAAATAATTTAAATTTATATAAAAATATATACAAATACACATAAATACCATGAATTTGTATAAAAATATATATTCAAAATAAATATTAAATAATGTAAAAGCGTATAAAAATATATGTACAAATACAGATACAAAAATACACATCGAATAAATAAATTTGTATTAAAATTAATATACAAAATGCGTATATAATAAGGTAAATTTGTATTGAAAAAATAAGCAACATACAAGTTTACTCATACAAATTTATACTATTTTATTGTTATTTTGTTTATTTATTTTGATACGAATTACATGATTATATGTGTATTTTGTACATATTTTTTATACGTATTTACATTATTTAATGTGTATTTTGTTTATATATTTTCATACAAATTTACGTTATTATATGTGTATTTGTATAAATATTTTGATACAAATTTACTTTATTTCATGTATTTTGTATATATATCTCAATTCAAATTCAGGTTATTTTGTGTGTATTTTGTATATATTTTCATACAAATCTAATTACTTCTGTGTATTTTTGTTTATAGTTTTATAAAAATTAACGTTATTTTATGTGTATTTTGTATATTTATATTTATACAAATACATATTCTTTTATTGGTATTTTGTTTATTTATTTTGATACGAATTTACATTATTTTATGTGTTTTTTGTATACATTTTTTTTATACGTATTTACTTCATTTTATGTGTATTTTGTATATATATTTTTATAGAAATCTACGTTATTTTATGTGTATTCGTATATATATTTTGAAACAAATTTACATTGTTTTATATGTATCTTGCATATCTATTTCAATACAAATTTACCTTATTGTATGTGTTTTTTGTATATCTATTTTAATACAAATTTAGTTTTTTGATGTGTATTTTGGTATATATATTTTTATAAATAAAAAAATGCGTTATTTTATGGGTATTTTGCTTCTTTATTTTCATACAAATTTACATTATTTTATTAATATTCTGTGTATTTATTTTGATACGATTTTACATTATTCTATTTGTGTTTTGTACATATTTTTTTTATACAAATTTACGTTATTTTAAGTGTATTTGTTTATGTATTTTCATTCAAATTTACATTATTTTATGTGTATTTTGTGTATGTATTTCAATACAAATTTACCTAATTTTGTGTATTTTGTATATTTATTTTCATACAAATTTAAAATATTTCTGTGTATTTTTGTATAAAGTTTGATACAAATTTAGGTTATTTTATGTGTATTTTGTATATCTATTTTCATACAAATACACATTCTTTTATTGATATTTTGTTTATTTATTTTGACGCGAATTTTATGTGAATTTGTTTTCATTTCATACAAATTTACATTATTTTATGTGTATTTTGTACATGTATTTAAATACAAATTTAACTAATTATATGTGTATTTTGTATATCTATTTTCATACAAATTGAAATTTATTTTTTTGTTTTTTTGTATATATTTTCATTCAAATTTTCGTAATCTTATAAAAATATATATACCAAAATACACATAAAATATTTAAATTTGCATTGAAATAAATATACAAAATGCACATACAATATGGTAAAATTGTATTGAAAGAGATATGCAAAAATACATATAAAACAATGTAAATTTGTTTCAAAAAATATATTCGAATACAAATAAAAAAACGTAGATTTCTATAAAAATTTATATACAAAATACATTTAAAATTAAATAAAGACGTATAAAAAAATGTATACAAAATACACATAAAATAATGTAAATTCGAATTAAAATAAATAAACAAAATACCAATAAAAGAATGTGTATTTGGATAAATATAAATATACAAAATACACATATAAAATAAACATAAAATAAGGTAGATTTGTAAAAAAATATATGTACAAAATACACATAAAATAATGTAAATTTATATAAAAATATATATACAAATACACATAAAATACCATGAATTTGTATAAAAATATATATTCAAAATAAATATTAAATAATGTAAAAGCCTATAAAAATATATATACAAAGTACATATAAAATAATGTAAATTCGTATCAATATAAATCAACAAAACACCAATAAAATAATATATATTTGAATGAAAATAAATTTACAAAATACACATAACATAACTAAAATTTGTATTAAAATATATACAAAAATACATAGAAATAATTTGAGTTTGTATGAAAATAGATGTACAAAATACACATAAAACTAGGTAAATTTCTTTTGAAATGTATTTACAAAATACATATAAAATATTGTAAATTTGTGTCAAAATATATAAACAAATACACATAAAATAACGTAAATTTGTATGAAAAATATATACAAAATACACATAGAATAATGTCAATTCGTATCAAAATGAATGAGCAGAATATCAATAAAATAATGTAAATTTGTATGAAAATAAAGATGCAAAATACCCAAAAAATAAAGCATATGTTTATAAAAATAGATACAAAAATACACATCGAATAATTAAATTTGTATTAAAATGAATATACAAATGCGTATATAATAAGGTAAATTTGCATTGAAAAAATATGCAACATACACGTTTACTCATACAAATTTATATTATTTTATTGGTATTTTGTTTATTTATTTTGATACGAATTACATGATTATATGTGTATTTTGTACATATTTTTAAACATAAAATAACGTAAATTTGTATGAAAAATATATACAAAATACACATAGAATAATGTCAATTCGTATCAAAATGAATGAGCAGAATATCAATAAAATAATTGTATGAAAATAAAGATGCAAAATACCCAAAAAATAAAGCATATGTTTATAAAAATTCAGATACAAAAATACACATCGAATAATTAAATTTGTATTAAAATTAATATACAAAATGAGTATATAATAAGGTAAATTTGTATTGAATAAATATGCAACATACACGTTTACTCATACAAATTTATATTATTTTATTGTTATTTTGTTTATTTATTTTGATACGAATTACATGATTATATGTGTATTTTGTACATATTTTTTATACGTATTTACATTATTTAATGTGTATTTTGTTTATATATTTTCATACAAATTTACGTTATTATATGTGTATTTGTATAAATATTTTGATACAAATTTACTTTATTTCATGTATTTTGTATATATATCTCAATTCAAATTCAGGTTATTTTGTGTGTATTTTGTATATATTTTCATACAAATTCAATTACTTTTGTGTATTTTTGTTTATAGTTTTATATAAATTAACGTTATTTTATGTGTATTTTGTATATTTATATTTATACAAATACATATTCTTTTATTGGTATTTTGTTTATTTATTTTGATACGAATTTACATTATTTTATGTGTTTTTTGTATACATTTTTTTTATACGTATTTACTTCATTTTATGTGTATTTTGTATATATATTTTTATAGAAATCTACGTTATTTTATGTGTATTTGTATATATATTTTGAAACAAATTTACATTGTTTTATATGTATCTTGCATATCTATTTCAATACAAATTTACCTTATTGTATGTGTTTTTTGTATATCTATTTAATACAAATTTAGTTTTTTGATGTGTATTTTGGTATATATATTTTTATAAATAAAAAAAATGCGTTATTTTATGGGTTTTTTGCTTCTTTAATTTCATACAATTTTACATTATTTTATTAATATTCTGTGTATTTATTTTGATACGATTTTACATTATTCTATTTGTGTTTTGTACATATTTTTTTTATACAAATTTACGTTATTTTAAGTGTATTTGTTTATGTATTTTCATTGAAATTTACATTATTTTATGTGTATTTTGTGTATGTATTTCAATACAAATTTACCTAATTTTATGTGTATTTTGTATATTTATTTTCATACAAATTTAAAATATTTTTGTTTATTTTTTAATATAGTTTGATACAAATTTAGGTTATTTTATATGTATTTTTTATATCTATTTTCATACAAATACACATTCTTTTATTGATATTTTGTTTATTTATTTTGACGCGAATTTTTTTGAATTTTTTTTCATTTCATACAAATTTACATTATTTTATGTGTATTTTGTACATGTATTTAAATACAAATTTAGCTTATTATATGTGTATTTTGTATATCTATTTTCATACAAATTGAAATTTATTTTTTTGTTTTTTGTATATATTTTTATTCAAATTTTCGTAATCTTGTAAAAGTATATATACCAAAATACACATAAAATATTTAAATTTGCATTGAAATAAATATACAAAATGCACATACAATAAGGTAAACTTGTATTGAAAGAGATATGCAAAAATACATATAAAACAATGTAAATTTGTTTCAAAATATATATACGAATACAAATAAAAAAACGTAGATTTATATAAAAATATATACACATAATACACATCAAATTAAGTAAATACGTATAAAAAATTGTATACAAAATACACATAAAATAATGTAAATTCGAATTAAAATAAATAAACAAAATACCAATAAAAGAATGTGTATTTGGATAAATATAAATATATAAAATACACAATTACAAAATAAACATAAAATAAGGTAGATTTGTTAAAAAATATATGTACAAAATACACATAAAATAATGTAAATTTATATAAAAATATATATACAAATACACATAAAATACCATGAATTTGTATAAAAATATATATTCAAAATAAATATTAAATAATGTAAAAGCGTATAAAAATATATATACAAAGTTCATTTAAAATAATGTAAATTCGTATCAATATAAATCAACAAAACACCAATAAAATAATATATATTTAAATGAAAATAAATTTACAAAATACACATAACATAACTAAAATTTGTATTAAAATATACACAAAAATACATAGAAATAATTTGAGTTTGTATGAAAATAGATATACAAAATACATATAAAACTAGGTAAATTTCTTTTGAAATCTATGTACAAAATACCCATAAAATATTGTAAATTTGTGTCAAAATATATAAACAAATACACATAAAATAACGTAAATTTGTATGAAAAATATATTCAAAATACACATAGAATAATGTCAATTCGTATCAAAATGAATGAGCAGAATATCAATAAAGTAATGTAAATTTGTATGAAAATAAAGATGCAAAATACTCAAAAAATAAAGCATATGTTTATAAAAATACAGATACTAAAGTACACATCGAATAATTAAATTTGTATTAAAATTAATATACAAAATGCGTATATAATAAGGTAAATTTGTATTGAAAAAATATGCAACATACACGTTTACTCATACAAATTTATATTATTTTATTGGTATTTTGTTTATTTATTTTGATACGAATTACATGAATATATGTGTATTTTGTAAATATTTTTAATAATAAAATAACGTAAATTTCTATGAAAAATATATACAAAATACAAATAGAATAATGTCAATTCGTATCAAAATGAATGAGCAGAATATCAATAAAATAATGTAATTTGTATGAAAATAAAGATGCAAAATACCCAAAAAATAAAGCATATGTTTATAAAAATACAGATACAAAAATACACATCGAATAATTAAATTTGTAATAAAATTAATATACAAAATGCGTAAATAATAAGGTAAATTTGTATTGAAAAAATATGCAACATACACGTTTACTCATACAAATTTATATTATTTTATTGGTATTTTGTTTATTTATTTTGATACGAATTACATGATTATATGTGTATTTTGTACATATTTTTTTATACGTATTTACATTATTTAATGTGTATTTTGTTTATATATTTTCATACAAATTTACGTTATTATAAGTGTATTTGTATAAATATTTTGATACAAATTTACTTTATTTTATGTATTTTGTATATATATTTCAATTCAAATTTAGCTTATTTCGTGTGTATTTTGTATATATTTTCATACAAATTTAATTACTTCTGTGTATTTTTGTATATAGTTTTATATAAATTTTAATTCAAATTTAATTTTTTGATGTGTATTTTGGTATATATATTTTTATAAAAAAAATGCGTTATTTTATGGGTATTTTGCTTCTTTATTTTCATACAAATTTACATTATTTTATTAATACTCTGTGTATTTATTTTGATACGATTTTACATTATTCTATTTGTGTTTTGTACATATTTTTTTATACAAATTTACGTTATTTTAAGTGTATTTGTTTATGGATTTTCATTCAAATTTACATTATTTTATGTGTATTTTATGTATGTATTACAATACAAATTTACCTAATTTTATGTGTATTTTGTATATTTATTTTCATTCAAATTTAAAATATTTTTGTGTATTTTTGTATATAGTTTGATACAAATTTAGGTTATTTTATGTGAATTTTGTATATCTATTTTCATACAAATACACATTCTTTTATTGATATTTTGTTTATTTATTCTGACGCGAATTTACATTATATAATGTGTATTTTGTATATATATTTTTATACGTATTTACATCATTTCATGTGTATTTTGTATAGTTTTAAACAAATTTCTATTATTTAATGTGTATTTTGTATTTATATATTTATACAAATACACATTCTTTTATTGGTATTTTTTTTATTTATTTTGATACTAATTTACATTATTTTATGTGTATTTTGTATACATTTTTTATACGTATTTACTTAATTTTATGTGTATTTTGTATATATATTTTTATAGAAATCTACCTTATTTCATGTGTATTCGTATATATATTTTGAAACAAATTTACATTTTTTATATGTATTTTGCATATCTATTTTTTGTGTATTCTGTATTTATTTTTGTTATACATAGAATAATATAAAATCGTATCAAAATAGGTACACAGAATATCAATAAAATAATTTAAATTTGTATGAAAATAAAGATGCAAAATACCCATAAAATAAAGCATATTGTTTTAAAAAATACATATACAAAAACACACATAGAATAGTTAAATATGTGTTAAAATTAATATACAAAATGCACATACAATAAGGTAAGTTTGTATTGAAAAAAACGCAAAATACACATAAACAGTGTAAATTTGTTTCAAAATATATATATAAATACACATAAAATAACGTTGATTTCTATAGGAATATATATATATATATATATATATATATATATATATATATATATATATATATATATATATATATATATATATATATATATATATATATATATATATATATATATATATATATATATATATATATATATATATATATATACAAAATTGACATGAAATTATGTAAATACGTAAAAAATATATATACAAAATACGCATTAAATACTGTAAATTCGCGTCAAAATAAATACACAAAATATCAATAAAAGAATGTGTATTTGTATGAATATAGATATACAAAATACACATAAAATAACCTAAATTTGTATCAAACTATATGCAAAAGTACACACAAATATTTTAAATTTGTATGAAAATAAATATACAAAATACTCATAAAATGATATAAATTCGTATCAAAATAAGTATACAAAATATCAATAAAAGAATGTGTATTTGTATAAATATAAATATACAAAATACACATAAAATAACGTAAATTTATATAAAACTGTATACAAAAATACACAGAAGTATTTTAATTTGTATGAAAATAGATATACAAAATAAGGTAAATTCGTTTCAAATTCAATAAACAAAATTCAGATAAAAGAAAGTGTATTTGTAGAAAAAATAAATATACAAAATACACATAAAATAACGAAAATTTGTTTGAAAATATATAAAAAAATAAATAAAAATAATTTCAATTTGTATGAAAATAAATATACAAAATACACATGTATTTTGTATATTTTATTTATTTTTATATATGTATATTTATATAATATTTTATGTGTGTCTTGGTATAAATATTTTTATAAAAAATGCGTTATTTTATGGGTATTTTGCATCTTAATTTTCATACAAATTTACATTATTTTATTAATATTCTGTGTATTTATTTTGATATGATTTTATATTATTCTATTTGTGTTTTGTATATATTTTTTTATATATATTTACATTATTTAATGTGTATTTTTTATATATATTTTATACAGATTTACGTTATTTTAAGTGTATTTGTTTATATATTTTCATTCAAATTTACATTATTTTATGTGCATTTTGTCAATGTATTTCAATACAAATTTACCTAATTTTATGTGTATTTTGTATATTTATTTTCATACAAATTAAAATTATTTTTGTGTAGTTTTGTATATAGTTTTATACAAATTTAGGTGATTTTATGTGTATATTGTATATCTATTTTCATACAAATACACATTCTTTTATTGATATTTTGTTTATTTACTTTGACGCGAATTTACATTATTTAATATTTATTATATATATATATATATATATATATATATATATATATATATATATATATATATATATATATATATATATATATATATATATATATATATATATATATATATATATATATATATATATATATATATATATATATATATATATATATATATATATATTTTTTATACGTGTTTACATACTTTGATGTGTATTTTGTATATATATTTCTATAGAAATCTACGTTGATTTATGAGTATTCGTATATAGATTTTGAAATAAATTTACACTGTTTTATGTGTATTTTGCATATTTTTTCAATACAAATTTACCTTATTGTATATGCATTTTGTATATTAATTTTAATTCAAATTTAATTATGCTATGTGTATTTTTGTATATGTATTTTTATAAAAATATGCTTTATTTTATGGGTATTTTGCATTTTTTTTCATACAAATTTACATTATTTTATTTATATTCTGTTTATTTTTTTTGAAACAATTTTACATTATTCTATGTGTATTTTGTATATCTATTTTTATACGTATTTACTTAATTTATGTGTATTTTGTATATAAATTTTTATAGAAATCTACGTTATTTTATGTGTATTCGTATATATATTTTGAAACAAATTTACATTGTTTTATATGTATTTTTGCATATCTCTTTCAATACAAGTTTACCTTATTGTATGTGCATTTTGTATATTTACTTCAATACAAATTTAAATATTTTATGTGCATTTTGGTATATATATTTTTATAAGAAATGCGCTATTAGATGGGAATTTTGCATCTTTATTTTCATACAAATTTACATTATTTTATTAATATTCGGTGCATTTATTTTGATACGATTTCACATTATTCTATTTGTTTTTTGTATATATATTTTTTATACATATTTACATTATTTAATGTGTATCTTGCATATATATTTCATACAAATTTATTATCTATTATCTATTTTCATACAAATACACATTCTTTTCATGATATTTTGCTTATTTATTTTGACACGAATTTACCTAGATATGTATTTTGTATATATATTTTTATACGTATTTACATAATTTCATGTGTATTTCGTATATATATTTCTATAGAAATCTACGTTATTTTATTTGTATTCGTATATATATTTTGAAACAAATTAACTTTGTTTTATATGTATTTTTGAATATCTCTTTCAATACAATTATTTATTTTCATACAAATACACATTCTTTTCATGATATTTTGTTTATTTATTTTGACACGAATTTACCTAGATATGTATTTTGTATATATATTTTTATACGTATTTACATAATTTCATGTGTATTTTGTATATATATTTCTATAGAAATCTACGTTATTTTATTTGTATTCGTATATATATTTTGAAACAAATTAACTTTGTTTTATATGTATTTTTGAATATCTCTTTCAATATACCTTACTGTATATGCATTTTGTATATTTATTTCAATACAAATTTAAATATTTTATGTGTATTTTGGTATATATATTTTTATAAAAAATGCGCTAATTTATGGGAATTTTGCATCTTTCTTTTCATACAAATTTACATTATTTTATTAATATTCTGTGTATTTATATTGATAGGATTCTACATAATATAATCATTACCAGGCAAGTAGTTCAGGATGAGATAGATAAGCTTAAGAAGAACAAGTCGCCAGGTCCTGACGGGATATTTCCGAGGGTATTAAAGAAGTTAGATGATGTAATCAGTGACCCACTAACCGACATCTTTAAGATGTCGGTAAATACTGGCTATGTGCCGAGCCTATGGAAAGTAGCTAATGTGACGCCGATTTTTAAAAAGGGGGACAAGTCAGTTGCTTCAAACTACCGCCCAATTAGCTTAACATCGGTTATAGGGAAGATGCTGGAGTCCATAATAGCCAGGAACATTCGGGAGCATTTAGAGAAACATAGCTTAATTCACGACTCGCAGCATGGGTTCACAAAAGGTAGGTCATGCCTCACCAATCTCTTGTCCTTCTACAATAAAGTAATTGAGGTGGTTGACAGAGATGAAAATTATGATGTAATCTATCTTGATTTTAGTAAAGCGTTTGACAAAGTTCCTCACCAACGACTGTTGCTTAAATTACAGGCTCACGGAGTAGAGGGTAAAGTTTTGAACTGGGTCAAGGCGTGGCTTAGCAATAGGAAGCAAAGAGTGCAAATCAATGGTAAAAGATCTGACTGGGGATGTGTTACGAGTGGGGTCCCACAAGGTTCGGTATTAGGTCCACTTTTGTTTATTATTTATATCAATGACTTAGATACAGGAATTAGTAGTGATGTTAGTAAATTTGCAGATGATATTAAGATCGGTAGAGTAATTGAGTCGGATCAGGACGCTAGTATTCTCCAAGGTGAACTCAACAGATTATATGACTGGGCGGATAAATGGCAGATGGAGTTCAATGTAGGGAAGTGCAGTATTCTGAGTGTTGGTAGGAACAACCCCTCACATAACTATTGCTTAAATGACACTCTCATATGTAGGTCTGGGTGCGAGAGGGATTTAGGGGTCTTAGTGAGCTCTGATCTCCGTCCAAGGGCACAATGCATTCAAGCTAGAAATCGAGCTAATAGGGTACTGGGATTTATTTCAAGGAGCGTAAGCAACAGAAGCCCCGAAGTCTTCCTCAAACTATATTTAGCATTAGTTAGACCTCATCTTGACTATGCGTTTCAGTTCTGGTCATCTTACTATAGAATGGATATCAAAATGTTAGAATCGGTGCAGAGGAGAATGACTAAGATGATTCAGGGGTTGAGAAACTTGCCATAAGAGGGAAGACTCAAACAGTTAAACTTGCATTCTCTAGAAAGGCGAAGGGTGCGTGGAGACATGATCGAGGTTTATAAATGGATGAAGGGCTTTAATAAGGGAGACATTCATAAGGTTTTGTTGGTAAGAGAACCGGGTAGGACACGAAGTAACGGGTTTAAACTGGATAAATTCAGATTCAACAGGGACATAGGCAAAAATTAGTTTACTAACAGGGTGGTGGATGAGTGGAATAGGCTTAGCAGTCATGTGGTGAGTGCCAATACAATTGTCACATTCAAAAATAGACTAGATAAATTCATGGACAGCGATATTAGGTGGGGTTAAATACACGGGAGCTTAGGGTCAAAGGAGCTGCCTCGTACAGGCCTACCGGCCTCTTGTAGACTCCTGCGTTCTTATGTTCTTATGTTCTTATTATTCTACTTCTTTTTTGTATATATTTTTTTATACACATTTACATTATTTAATGTGTATCTTGCATATATATTTCATACAAATTTACGTTATTTTAAGTGTATTTGTTTATATATTTTCATTCACATTTACATTATTTTATGTGTATTTTGTATATATATTTCAATACAAATTTACCTAATTTTATGTGTATTTTGTATATTTCTTTTCATACAAATTTTAAAAATTTTTGTGTATTTTTGTATATAGTTTTATACAAATTTAGGTTATTTAATGTACGCATTTACATTATTTAATGTGTGTTTTGTATATATATTTTTATGCAAATTTACTTTATTTTATGTGCATTTTTGTACATATATTTTTTTAGAAATTTGCGTTATTTTATGTGTATTTGTATATGTTTTCTCATACAAATCTACATTATTTTATTGCTATTTTGTTTATTTATTTTGATACGAATGAAAATAGATATACAAAATATACACAAAATAAAAAAAAATTGTATTAAAATATATATACAAAATACATAAAATAATGTAAATTAGTATCAAAATATTTTGACATATGCGCATAAAATAACGTAAATTTGTTTTAAAATATACAAAAGACACATTAAATAATGTAAATATGTATAAAAAAATATATACAAAACACAAATAAAATAATGTAAAATCGTATCAAAATAAATACACAGAATATTAATAAAACAATGTAAATTTTTATGAAAATAAAGATGCAAAATACCCATTAAATAACGCATTTTTTATAAAAATATATATACCAAAATACACATGAAAAAATTAATTTGTATTAAAATAAATATACAAAATACACATACAATAAGGTAAATCTGTATTGAAATAGATATGCAAAATACATATAAAACAATGTAAATTTGTTTCAAAATATATATACGAATACACATAAAATAACGTAGATTTGTATAAAAATATATATACTAAATACACATAAAATGAAGTAAATACGTATAAGAAAATGTATACAAAATACACATAAAATAATGTAAATTCGTATCAAAATAAATAAACAAAATACCAATAAAAGAATGTGTATTTGTATAAATATAAATATACAAAATACACATAAAATAACGTAAATTTGTATAAAACTATATACAAAAATACATAGCAGTTATTAAATTCGTATGAAAATAGATATACAAAATACAGATAAAATAAGCTAAATTTGAATTGAAATGTATATAGAAAATACATAAAATAATGTAAATTTGTATCAAAATATTAAAAAAAAATACATATAATAACGTAAATTTGTTTAAAAATATATAAACAAAATACACATTAAGTAATGTAAATACGTATAAAAAATATGTACAAAATACACATAATATAATCATGTAATTCGTATCAAACTAAATAAACAAAATATAAATAAAATAATGTAAATTTGTATGAGAAAACATATACAAATACATATAAAATAACGCTAATTTCCATAAAAATATATGTCCAAAAATAAACGTAAAATAAAGTAACTTTGGATAAAAATATATATACAAAACACACATTAAATAATGTAAATCCGTACATAAAATAACCTAAATTTGTTTAAAACTATATACAAAAATACACAAAGACAATTTAAATTTGTATGAAAAGAAATATAAAAAATACACATAAAATTTGGTTAATTTCTATTGAAATACATATACAAAATACATATAAAAAAATGTAAATTTGAAAGAAAATATATAAGCAAATACACATATAATAACGTAAATTTCTATGAAATATATAATCAAAATACACATTAAATAATGTAAATATGTATAAAAAAATATATACAAAACTCAAATAGAATAATGTAAAATCGTATCAAAATATATACACAGAACATTAATAAAATAATGTAAATTTGTATGAAAAGTAAGATGCAAAATACCTATAAAATAACGCATTTTTTATAAAAATATTGATACCAAAATACACATAAAATATTTGAATTTATATTAAAATAAATATACAAAATGTACATACAATAAGGTAAATTTGTATTGAAATAGATATGCAAAATACATATAAAAAAATGTAAATTTGTTTCAAAATATATATACGAATACACATAAAATAACGTAGATTTCTATAAAAATACATATACAAAATACACAAATATTAAGTAAATACGTATAAAAAAATGTATACAAAATACACATAAAATAATGTAAATTCGTATAAATGTAAATAAACAATATACCAATAAAAGAATGTGTATTTGTATAAATATAAATATACAAAATGCACATAAAATAACGTAAATTTATATAAAACTATATACAAAAAATAACGCAAATTTCTATAAAAATATATGTACAAAAATGAATATAAAATAAATTTGCATAAAAATATATATTCAAAACACACTTTAGATAATGTAAATGAGTATAAAAATATGTATACAAAATACCTATGAAATAATCTAAATTCGTATCGAATTAAATTAAGAAAATATCAATAAAATAATGTAATTTTGGATGAAAATATACATACAAAATACACATAAAATAACCTAAATACAAATACAAATATACACATAAAATAATTTAAAATTGAATGAAATAAATATACAAAATAAACATAAAATAAGGTAAATTTGTAATGAAATATATGAAAAAATACACATAAAATAATATAAATTTGTATGAAAATATATATACAAATACACATTAAATAACATGAATTTGTTTAAAATTTGTATCAAAATATATACTTATACACACAATAAAATAACATAATATTTTTATGAAAATGTATATACAAAATACACATAAAATAATTTAAATACGTAGAAAAATATATATACAAAAAACACATAAAATAATGTAAATTTGTATGAAAATATATAAACAAATACACATAAACTAATGTAAATTTGGATAAAATATATATACAAAATGAACATTAAATAATGTAAATATGTATAAAAAAAATATACTAAATACACATAGAATAATGTTAAATCGTATCAAAATAAATAAAGAGAATATCAATAAAATAATGTAGATTTGTATGAAAATAAAGATGCAAAATATCCATATAATAACGCATATTTGCATAACAATATATATACAAAAATACATATAAAATAGTTAAATTTGTATTAAAATAAATATACAAAATGCACGTACAATAAAGTAAATATGTATTGAAATAGATATGCAAAATACACATCAATAATGTAAATTTGTATCAAAATATATATACGAATACTCATAAAATAGAGTAAATTTCTATGAAAATATACATACAAAATTGATATACAAAATACACATATAACTAGTTAAATTTGTATTTAAATACATGTACAAAAAACACATAAAATAATGTAGATTTGAATGAAATGAAAATAAATACATTTTATATAAAATATAAATACAAAATACACATAGAATAATGTAATCATATCAAAATAAATACAAAGAATATCAATAAAATAATATAAATTTGTATGAAAATAAAGATGCAAAATACCCATAAAATAAGGCATATTTTTATAAAAAACATATACAAAAATACACATAGATTAATCAAATTTGTATTAAAATTAATATACAAAATGCACATACAATAAGGTAAATTTGTATTGAAAAAATATGCAAAATACGCATAAAATAATGTAAATTTGTTTCAAAATATATATACGAATACACATAAAATAACGCAGATTTCTATAGAAATATATATTCAAAATACACTTGAAATAATGTAAATACGTATAAAAATATATATACAAAATACACATTAAATAATGTTAATTCGTGTCAAAATAAATAAACAAAATATCATGAAAAGAATGTGTATTTGTATGAAAATAGATATACAAAATACACATAAAATAACCTAAATTTGTATAAAAATATATACAAAAATACACAAAAATAATTTAAACTTGTATGAAAATAAATATACAAAAAACATATAAAATTAGGTAAATTTGTATTGAAATACATATCCAAAATACACATAAAATAATGTAAATTTGAATGAAAATATATAAACATATAGACTTAAAATAACGTAAATTTGTATCAAATATATATACAAAAAAACATTAAATAATGTAAATATGAATAAAAAAATATATACAAAACACAAATAAAATAATGTAAAATCGTATCAAAAAATACAGAAAATATTAATAAAATAATGTAAATATGTATGAAAATTAAGATGCAAAATACCCATAAAATAACGTATTTTTTAAAAAAAATATAAATACGAAAAATATAAAATATTTGATTTTGTATTAAAATAAATAGATATACAAAATACACATAAAATAAGCTAAATTTGAGTTGAAATATATATACAAAATACATAAAATAATGTAAATTTGAATCAAAATACCTATACAAATACACATATAATAACGTAAATTTGTATAAAAATATATAAACAAAATACACATTAAATAATGTAAATACGTATAAAAAAAAACGTAAAAAATACACAAATAGTCATGTAATTCGTATCAAAATAAATAGACAAAATACCAATAAAATAATGTAAATTTCTATGAGAAAACATATACAAAATACACATAAATAACACAAATATCAATAAAAATATATATAATATAATATATTTTTATACATATTTAAAATATTTAATGTATATTTTGTATATATATATTTTATCCAAATTTACGTGATTTTATATGTATTTGTTTATATATTTTCATACAAATTTCATTATTTTATGTGAGTTTTGTATATGTATTTCAATACAAATTTGCCTAACTTTATGTGTATTTTGCTTATCTATTTTCAAACAAATTTATATTATTTTTTTGTATATTTGTATATATTTTTATACAAATTTTAGTTATTTTATTTGTGTTTTGTATATATATTTTCCTACAAATATACATTCTTTTATTGGAATTTTGTGTATTTATTTTTTTACGAATTTACATTATTTTATGTGTATTTTATATATATGTTTTTCTACGTATTTAAACTATTTTATGTGTATTTTATATATTCATTTTCATAAAAATTTACGTTATCTTATTGTGTGTATTCGTATATATTTTGAAACATTTTATACAAATTCATGTTATTTTATGAGTATTTGTATATATATTTTCATACAAATTTATATTATTTTATGTGTATTCTTACATATATTTTATTACAAATTTACCTTATTTTATGTTTATTTTGTATATTTATTTCATTCAATTTTAAATTATTTAATGTGTATATTTGTATTTGTATTTAGGTTATTTTATGTGTTTTCTATATATTTTCATCCAAAATTACATTATTTTATTGTTATTTTCTTAATTTAACTCGATACGAGTTTAGATTATTTCATAGGTATTTTGCATACATATTTTTATACTCATTTACATTATCTAATGTGTGTTTTATATATATTTTTTTTATGCAAACTAATTTTATGTGCAATTTTGTACATATTTTTTTATAGAAACTTAAAACGTTATTTTATGTGTATTTTGTATATGTTTTCTCATACAAATTTACATTATTTAATTAGTTTTTTGTTTATTTATTTTGATACGAATGACTTGATTATTGGTGTATTTTGTAAATATTTTTTTATACGTATTTATATTACTTAATGTGTATTTTGTTTATATATTTTTGTAACAAATTTACGTTATTATATGTGTATTTGTTAAAAATATTTTGAAACGAATTTACTTTATTTTATGTATTTTGTATATATATTTCAATTCAAATTTAGCTTATTTTTGTGTGTATTTTGTATATCTATTTTCATACAAATTTAATTACTTCTGTGTATTTTTGTATATAGTTTTATACAAATTTACTTTATTTTATGTGCATTTTGTATATTTATATTTATACAAATACACATTCTCTTATTGGTATTTTGTTTATTTATATTTATACGAATTTACATTATTTTATGTATATATATATATATATATATATATATATATATATATATATATATATATATATATATATATATATATATATATATATATATATATATATATATATATATATATATATATATATATATATATATATATATTTATAGAAAGCTACGTTATTTTATGTGTATTCGTATATATATTTTGAAATAAATTTAGCTTGTTTTATATGTTTTTTGCATATCTATTTCAATACAAGTTTACCTTATTGTATGTGCATTTTGTATATTTATTTTAATACAAATTCAAATATTTTATGTGTATTTTGGTATATGTAATTTTATAAAAAAATGCGTTATTTTATAGGTATTTTGCATCTTAGTTTTCATACAAATGTACATTATTTTATTAATATTCTGTGTATATATTTTGATACGATTTATATTATACTATTTGTGTTTTGTATATATTTTTTTATACATATTTTCATTATTTAATGTGTATTTTTTATATATATTTTATACAAATTAACGTCATTTTAAGTGTATTTGTTTATATAAGTTCATTCAAATTTACATTATTTTAAGTGTATTTTGTATATGTATTTCAATACAAATTTACCTAATTTTATGTATATTTTGTATATTTATTTTCATACAAATTTAAATTATTTTTTGTGTTTTTTTGTATATACATATAGAGTAAATTTCTATGGAAATATATATTCAAAATACATATAAAATTATGTAAATAAGTATAAAAATATATATATCAAATACACCTAAAAAGATGAAAACTCGTATCAAAATAAATAAACAAAATTCCGATAAAATAACGTATATTTGTTGGAAAATAAATATACAAAATACACATAAAATTACGAAAATTTGAATAAAAGTATATACAAAAAACAAAAAAATAAATTTCAATTTGTATGAAAATAGATATACAAAATACACATATAATTAGTTAAATTTGTATTTAAATACATGTACAAAATACACATAAAATAATGTAAATTTGTATGAAATGAAAACAAATTCACATAAAATAACGTACATTTGTATAAAATAGATATACAAAATATACATAGAATAATGCAAAATCGTATCAAAATAAATACCCAGAATATCAATAAAATAATGTAATTTTGTATGAAAATAAAGATGCAAAATACCCATAAAATAAAGCATATTTTTTTTTAAATACATATACAAGAATACACATAGAATAATTGAATTTGTATTAAAATTAATATACAAAATGCACGTACAATAAGGGAAATTTGTATTGAAAAAATATACAAAATGCACATAAAACAATGTATATATGTTTCAAAATATATATCCGAATACACATAAAATAACGTATATTTCTATAGAAATATATATACAAAATACACATGAAATGACGTAAATACGTATAAAAATATATATACACAATACACATTAAATAATGTAAATTCGCATCAAAATAAATAAACAAAATATCAATAAAAGAATGTGTATTTGTATGAAAATAGATATACAAAATACACATATAATATTGTAAATTTGTATAAAACTCTATTAAAAAAATACTCAAAAATATTTTAAATTTGTATAAAAATATATATACAAAATACACATAAAATAGTTAGATTTCTATTGAAATACATATAGAAAATACACATAAAATAATGTAAATTTGAATGAAAATATATAAACAAATACACTTAAAATAACGTAAATTTGTATTAAATATATAGAGAAAATACACATTAAATAATGTAAATATGTATAAAAAATATATACAAAACACAAACAGAATAATGTAAAATAGTATCAAAATAAATACACAGAATATTATTAAAATAATGTAAATTTGTATGAAAATAAAGATGCAAAATACCCATAAAACAACGCATTTTTTATGAAAATATATATACCAAAATACATATAAGATATTTAAATTTGTATTACAATAAATATACAAAATGCACATTCAAGAAGGTAAATTTGTATTGAAATAGATATGCAAAATACGCATAAAACAATGTAAATTTGTTTCAAAATATATATACGAATACACATGAAATAACGTAGATTTCTATAAAAATATATATGCAAAACACACATAAAATGAAGTAAATACGTATAAGAAAATGTATACAAAATACACATAAAATAATGTAAATTCGTATCAAAATAAATAGACTAAATGCCAATAAAAGAATGTTTACTTGTATAAATATAAATATACAAAATACACATAAAATAACGTAAAATTGTATAAAACTATATACATAAATAAACAAAAATAATTAAATTTGTATGAAAATAGATAAACAAAAGACACATAAAATAAGCTAAATTTGAATTGAAATAAATATAGAAAATACATAAAATAATGTAAATTTGTATCAAAATATATATTCAAATACACATATATTAAAATTAATATACAAAATGGGTATATAATAAGGTAAATTTGTATTGAAAAAATATGCAACATACACGTTTACTCATACAAACTTATATTATTTTATTGGTATTTTGTTTATTTATTTTGATACGAATTACATGATTATATGTGTATTTTGTACATATTTCTTTTTACGTATTTACATTATTTAATGTGTATTTTGTTTATATATTTTCATACAAATTTACGTTATTATATGTGTATTTGTATAAATATTTTGATACAAATTTACTTTATTTCATGTATTTTGTATATATATTTCAATTCAAATTTAGCTTATTTTGTGTGTATTTTGTATATATTTTCATACAAATTTTATTACTTTTGTGTATTTTTGTATATAGTTTTATATAAATTTACGTTATTTTATGTGTATTTTGTATATTTATATATATACAAATTCACATTCTTTTATTGGTATTTTGTTTATTTATTTTGATACGAATTTACTTTTTTTTATGTGTATTTTGTATACATTTTTTTATACGTATTTACTTCATTTTATGTGTATTTTGTATATATATTTTTATAGAAATCTACGTTAATTTATGTGTATTCGTATATATATTTTGAAACAAATTTATATTGTTTTATATGTATTTTGCATATCTATTTCAATACAAATTTACCTTATTGTATGTGTTTTTTGTATATTTATTTTAATACAAATTTAATTTTTTGATGTGTATTTTGGTATATTTATTTTTATAAATGCGTTATTTTATGGGTATTTTGCTTCTTTATTTTCATACAAATTTACATTATTTTATTAATATTCTGTGTATTTATTTTGATACGATTTTACATTATTCTCTTTGTGTTTTGTACATATTTGCATTATTTAATGTGTATTTTGTATATATATTTTTATACGTATTTACATCATTTCATGTGTATTTTGTATATTTATTTTCATACAAATTTCAAATATTTTTCTGTATTTTTGTATATAGTTTGATACAAATTTAAGTTATTTTATGTGTATTTTGTATATCTATTTTCATACAAATACACATTCTTTTATTTATATTTTGTTTATTTATTTTGATACTAATTTACATTATTTTATGTGTATTTTGTATATATATTTTTATACGTATTTACATCATTTCATGTGTATTTTGTATAGTTTTGAACAAATTTATATTATTTAATGTATTTTGTATATATATATATATATATATATATATATATATATATATATATATATATATATATATATATATATATATATATATATATATATATATATATATATATATATATATATATATATATATTTATACAAATACACATTCTTTTATTGGTATTTTGTTTATTTATTTTGATACTAATTTACATTATTTTATGTGTGTTTTGTATACATTTTTTATACGTATTTACATAATTTTATGTGTTTTTTGTATATATATTTTTATAGAAATCTACCTTATTTCATGTGTATTCGTATATATTTTTTGAAACAAATGTACATTGTTTATATGTATTTTGCATATCTATTTTTGTGTATTCTGAGGGTATTTTTGTTATACGTAGAATAATGTAAAATCGTATCAAAATAGGTACACTGAATATCAATAAAATAATTTAAATTTGTATTGAAATAAAGATGCAAAATACCCATAAGATAAAGCATATTTTTAAAAAAAAAATACATAAACAAAAATACACATAGAATAATTAAATTTGTATTAAAATTAATATACAAAATGCACACATACAATAAGGAAAATTTGTATTGAAAAAAAAAAACGCAAAATACAAACAAAACAGTGTAAATTTGTTTCAAAATATATATACGAAAACACATAAAATAACGTAGATTTCTATAGAAATATATATACAAAATACACATGAAATTATGTAAATACGTATAAAAATATATACATAAAATACATATTAAGTTATGTAAATTCGTGACAAAATAAATAAGCAAAATATCATGAAAAGAATGTGTATTTGTATGAAAATAAATAATAGATAATAAATATGTATGTAATATGTATGCAAGATACACATTAAATAATGTAAATATGTATAAAAAATATATATACAAAAAACAAATAGAATAATGTAAAATCGTATGAAAATAAATACACCGAATATTAATAAAATAATGTAAATTTGTATGAAAATAAAAATGTAAAACTCCCATCAAATAGCGCATTTCTTATAAAAATATATATACCAAAATACACATAAAATATTTATATTTGTATTGAAATAAATATACAAAATGCACATACAATAAGGTAAACTTCTGTTGAAAGAGATATGCAAAAATACATATAAAAAATTGTAAATTTGTTTCGAAATATATATACGAATACACATAAAATAACGTAGATTTCTATAAAAATATGTATATACAAAATACATATAAAATTAGGTAAATACGTATAAAAAAATGTAAACAAAATACACATAAAATAATATGAATTCGAAACAAAATAAATAAACAAAATACCAATAAAAGAATGTGTATTTGTTCTGTGTATTTTTGTATATAGTTTTATACAAATTTACGATATTTTATGTGTATTTTGTATATTTATATTTATACAAATACACATTCTTTTACTGGTATTTTGTTTATTTATTTTGATACGATTTTTATGTGTATTTTGTACTCATTTTTTTATACGTATTTACTTCATTTTATGAGTATTTTGTATATATTTTTATAGAAATCAACGTTATTTTATGTGTATTCGTATATATATTTTGAAACAAATTTATATTGTTTTATATGTATTTTGCATATCTATTTCAATACAAATTAACCTTGCAGTATGTGCATTTTTTTTATTTATTTTAATACAAATTTTAATATTTTATGTGTATTTTGGTATATATATATTTTTTTAAAACGCGTTATTTTATGGCTATTTTGCATCTTTATTTTCATACAAATTTACATTATTTAATTAATATTCTGTGTATTTATTTTGATACGATTTTACATTATTCTATTTGTTTTTTGTATATATTTTTTTATGCATATTTACATTATTTAATTAGTATTTTGTATATATATTTGATACAAATTTACGTTATTTTAATAGTATATGTTTATATATTTTCATTCAAATTTCCATTATTTTATGTGTATTTTGTATATGTATTTCTATACAAATTTACCTAGTTTTATGTGTAATTTGTATATTTATTTTCATACAAACTTAGGTTATTTTATGAGTATTTTGTATATCTATTTTCATACAAATACACATTCTTCTATTGATATTTTGTTTATTTATTTTGACGAGAATTTAAATTATTTAATGTGTATTTTGTATATATATATATATATATATATATATATATATATATATATATATATATATATATATATATATATATATATATATATATATATATATATATATATATATATATATATATATATATTTTTTTTTTTTATTTTTTTTTATACGTATTTACATCATTTCATGTGTATTTTGTATATATATTTCTATAGAAATCTACGTTATTTTATGTGTATTCGTATATATATTTTGAAACAAATTTACATTGTTTTATGTGTATTTTGCAAATTTTTTCAATACAAATTTACCTTATTGTATGTTCATTTTGTATATTAATTTTAATACAAATTTGATTAATCTATGTGTATTTTTGTATATGTATTTTTATAAAAATATGCTTTATTTTATGGGTATTTTGCATCTTTATTGCCATACAAATTTACATTATTTTATTGATATTCTGTGTATTTATTTTAATATGATTTTACATTATTCTATGTGTATTTTGTATATATATTTTATTTAAAATGTATTTGTTTCCATTTCATACAAATCTACAATATTTTATGTATTTTTTGTACATGTATACACATAAAATATTTAAATTTGTATTGAAATAAATATACAAAATGAACATACAATAAGGTAAACTTCTTTTGAAAGAGATATGCAAAAATACATATAAAACAAAGAAAATTTGTTTCAAAACATATATACGAATACACATAAAATAACGTAGATTTCTATAAAAATATATTTACAAAATACACATAAAATTAAGTAAATACGTATAAAAAAATGTAAACAAAATACACATAAAATAATGTAAACTAGAAACAAAATAAATAAACAAAGTACCAATAAAGAATGTGTATTTGTATAAATATAAATGTACAAAATACACATACAAAATAAACATAAAATAAGGTAAATTTGTAATGAAATATATGAAAAAAAACATATAAAATAATGTAAATTTAAAAGAAAATATATATACAAATACACATAAAATACCATGAATTTGTATAAAATTATATACTCAAAATAAATATTAAATAATGTAAATGCGTATGAAAATATATATACAAAGTACATATTAAATAATGTAAATTCGTATCAATATAAATCAACAAAATTCCAATAAAATAATATATATTTGAATGAAAATAGATTTGCAAAATACACATAACATAACTAAAATTTGTATTGAAATATATACAAAAATACATAAAAATAATTAGAGTTTGTATGAAAATAGATATTCAAAATACATATAAAACTAGGTAAATTTCTTTTGAAATTTATATACAAAATTCCCATAAAATATTGTAAATTTGTGTCAAAATATATAAACAAATACACATAAAATAACTTAAAATAACGTAAATATGTATCAAATATATATACAAAAAACACATTAAATAATGTAAATATGTATAAAAAAATATATACAAAAAATAAATAAAATAATGTAAAATCGTATCAATATAAATATAGAAAATATTAATGAAATAATGTAAATTTGTATGAAAATTAAGATGCAAAATACCCATAAAATAACGCATTTTTTTATAAAAATATATATACGAAAAAATATAAAATATTTGATTTTGTATTAAAATAAATAGATATACATTATTTTATTGGTATTTTGTTTATTTATTTTGTTTCGAGTTTACATTATTTATGTATTTGTTTACATTTTTATACGTATTTACTTAATTTTATGTATTTTATATATATTTTATAGAAATCTACTTTATTTTATGTGTATTCGTATATATATTTTGAAACAAATTTACATTGTTTTATATATTTTGCATATCTCTTTCAATAGAAGTTTACCTTATTGTATGTGCATTTTGTATATTTATTTCAATACAAATTTAAATATTTTATGTTTATTTTGGTATATATATTTTTATAAGAAATGCGCTATTTGATGGGAATTTTGCATCTTTATTTTCATACAAATTTACATTATTTAATTAATATTCGGTGTATTTATTTTGATACGATTTTACATTATTCTATTTGTTTTTTGTATATATTTTTTTATACATATTTACATTATTTAAATGTATCTTGCATTTATATTACATACAAATTTATTATCTATTATCTATTTTCATACAAATACACATTCTTTTCATGATATTTTGTTTATTTATTTTGTCACGAATTTACATTACTTAATATGTATTTTATATATATATATTTATACGTATTTACATAATTTCATGTGTATTTTGTATATACATTTCTATAGAAATCTACGTTATTTTATGTGTATTCGTATATATATTTTGAAACAAATTTACACTGTTTTATTTGTATTTTGCGTTTTTTTTCAATACAAATCTACCTTATTGTATGTGTGCTTTTTGTATATTAATTTTAATACAAATTTAATTATTCTATGTGTATTTTTGTATATGTATTTAAAAAAAAAATGCTTTATCTTATGGGTATTTTGCATCTTTATTTTCGTACAAATTTAAATTATTTTATTGATATTCTGTGTACTTATTTTGATACGATTTTACATTATTCTATGTATAACAAAAATAAATACATAATACACAAAAATAGATATGCAAAATACATATAAACAATGTAAATTTGTTTCAAAAGATATATACGAATACACATGAAATATGGTAGATTTCTTCAAAAATATGTATACAAAATACACATAAAATTAAGTAAATACGTATAAAAAATGTATAAAAAATACACATAAAATAATGTAAATAAGTATCAAAATAAATAAACAAAATACCAATAAAAGAATGTGTATTTGTATAAATATATATATACAAAATACACATTAAATAATATAAATTTGTTTAAAACTATACAAAATACACATGAAATGATGTAAATACGTATAAAAATATATATACAAAATACACATTAATTAATGTAAATTCGCGTCAGAATAAATAAACAAAATATCAATAAAAGAATGTGTATTTGTATGAAAATAGAAATATAAAATACACATAAAATAACCTAAATTTGTATCGAACTATAAACAAAAATACACAAAAATATTTTAAATTTGTATGAAAATAAATATACAAAATACACATAAAATTTGGTAAATTTGTGTTGAAATACATACACAAAATGCACATAAAATAATGTAAATTTGAATGAAAATACATAAACAAATACACTTAAAATAACGTAAATTTGTATAAAAAAATATGTACAAAACACCAATAGAATAATGTAAAATCGTATGAAAATAAATACACAGAATATTAATAAAATAATGTAAATTTGTATGAAAATAAAGAAGCAAAATACCCATAAAATACCGCATTTTTTTATAAAAAATATATATACCAAAATACACATAAAAAAATTAAATTTGTAATAAAATAAATATACAAAATACACATACAATAAGGTAAATTTGTGTTGAAATAGATATGCAAAATACATATAAAACAATGTAAATTTGTTTCAAAATATATATACGAATACACATAAAATAACGTAGATTTCTATAAAAATATGTATACAAAATACACTTAAAATGAAGTAAATACGTATAAAAAAAATGTATACAAAAAACACATAAAATAATGTAAGTTCGTATCAAAATAAATAAACAAAATACAAATAAAAGAATGTGTATTTGTATAAATATAAATATACAAAATACACATATAATAACGTAAATTTATATAAAACTATATACAAAAATACACAGAAGTAATTAAATTTGTATGAAAATATATACAAAATACACACAAAATAAGCTAAATGTGAATTGAAATATATATACAAAATACATGAAATAAAGTAAATTTGTATCAAAATATTTATACAAATACATATATAATAACGTAAATTTGTATGAAAATATATAAACAAAATACACATTAAATAATGTAAATACGTATAAAAAATATGTACAAAATACACATATAATCATGTAATTCATATCAAAATAAATAAACAAAATACCAATAAAATAATATAAATTTGTATGAGTAAAGGTGTATGTTGTATATTTTTTCAATACAAATTTATCTTATTATATACACATTTTGTATGTTAATTTTAATACAAATTTAATTATTCGATGTGTATTTTTGTATCTGTATTTGTATATATATTTTTATACGCTTTTACATTATTTAATATTTATTTTGAATATATATTTTTATACAAATTCATGGTATTTTATGTGTATTTGTATATATATTTTATTTAAACTTACATTATCTTATGTGTATTTTGTACATATATTTTTTTACAAATCTACCTTATTTTATGTTTATTTTGTATGTATTGTATATTTATATTTATCCAAATACACATTCTTTTATTGGTATTGTGTTTATTTATTTTAATTCAATTTACATTATTTTATGTATTTTATACATTTTTATACGTATTTACTTAATTTTATGTGTATTTTGTATATATATTTTTATAGAAATCTACGTTTTTTTATTTGTATTCGTATATATATTTTGAAACAAATTTACATTGTTTTATATGTATTTTTGCATATCTCTTTCAATACAAATTTACCTTATTGTATGTGCATTTTGTATATTTATTTCAATACAAATTTAAATATTTTATGTGTATTTTGGTATATATATTTTTATAAGATTATGAAAATTTGAATAAAAATATATACAAAAAAACATAAAAATAAATTTCAATTTGTATGAAAATAGATATACAAAATACACATTTAATTAGTTAAATTTGTATTTAAATTCATGTACAAAATACCCATAAAATAATGTAAATTTGTATGAAATGAAAACAAATTCACATAAAATTCGCGTCAAAATAAATAAACAAAATATCAATAAAAGAATGTGTATTTGTATGAAAATAGATATACAAAATACACATAAAATAACCTAAATTTGTATTAAACTATATACAAAAATACACAAAAATATTTTAAATTTGCATGAAAATAAATATACAAAATACACATAAAATTAGGTAAATTTGTATTGAAATACATACACAAAATACACATAAAATAATGTAAATTTGAATGAAAATACATAAACAAATACACTTAAAATTACGTAAATTTGTATAAAAAAATATGTACAAAACACAAATAGAATAATGTAAAATCGTATCAAAATAAATACACAGAATATTAATAAAATAATGTAAATTTGTATGAAAATAAAGATGCAAAATACCCTAAAAATAACGGATTTTTTTTTATTTATAAAAATATATATACCAAAATACACATCAAAAAATTAAATTTGTATTAAAATAAATATAGAAAAAACACATACAATAAGGTAAATTTGTATTGAAATAGATATGCAAAATACATATAAAACAATGTAAATTTGTTTCAAAATATATATACGAATACACATATAATAACGTAGATTTCTATAAAAATATATATACAAAATACACAAAATGAAGTAAATACGTATAAAAAAATGTATACAAAATACACATAAAATAATGTAAATTCGTATCAAAATAAATAAACAAAATAGCAATAAAAGAATGTGTATTTGTATAAATATAAATATACAAAATACACTTAAAATAACGTAAATTTATATAAAACTATATAAAAAAAAGTAATTAAATTTGTATGAAAATATATACAAAATACACACAAAATAAGCTAAATTTGAATTGAAATATATATACAAAATACGTGAAATAAAGTAAATTTGTATCAAAATATTTATACAAATACACATATAATAACGTAAATTTGTATGAAAATATATAAACAAAATACACATTAAATAATGTAAATACGTATAAAAAAATATGTACAAAATACACATATAATCATGTAACTCGTATCAAAATAAATAAACAAAATACCAATAAAATAATATAAATTTGTATGAGTAAATGTGTATGTTGCATATTTTTTCAATACAAATTTACCTTATTATATATGCATTTTGTATATTAATTTTAATAAATGTGTATTTGAATAAATATTTTGATACAAATTTACATTATTTTATGTATTTTCTATATTTATTTCAATTCAAATGTAGCTTATTTTATGTGTCTTTTGTATATCTATTTTCATACAAATTTAATTATTTTTGTTTATTTTTGTATATAGTTTTATACAATTTTACGTTATTTTATGTGTATTTTGTATATTTATATTTATACAATTAAACATTCTTTTATTCATATTTTTTTTATTTTGATACGAGTTTACATTATTTTATGTGTATTTTGTATACATTTTCTTATACGTATTTACTTCATTTTATGTGTATTTTGTATATATATTTTTATAGAAATCTACGTTATTTTATGTGTATTCGTATATATATTTTGAAACAAATTTACATTGTTTTATGTGTATTTTGCATATCTATTTCAATACAAATTTCCCTTATTGTTAGAACATTTTGTATATTTATTGTAATACAAATTTAAATATTTTATGTGTATTTTGGTATATATATTTTCATAAAAAATGCGTTGCTTTATGGGTATTTTGCATCTTTATTTTCATTCAAATTTACATTATTTTATTAATATTCTGTGTATTTATTTTGATACTATTTTACATTATTCTATTTGTGTTTTGTATATATATTTTTTATACATATTTACATTATTTAATGTGTATTTTCTATATATATTTCATACAAATTTACGTTATTTTAAGTGTATTTGTTTATATATTTTCATTCAAATCTTCATTATTTTATGTATTTTGTATATGTATTTCAATAGAAATTTAACTAGTTTTATGTACTTTGTATATATATTTTTATACAAATTTAAATTATTTTTGTGTATTTTTTTAATAGAGTTTTATACAAATTTACAATATTGTATGTGTATTTTGTATATCTATTTTCATACAAATACACATTCTTTTATTGATATTTTGTTTATTTATTTTGATGCGAATTTACATTATTTAATGTGTATTGTGTATATATATTTTTATACGTATTTACGTCATTTCATGTGTATTTTTTATATATATTTCTATAGAAATATACGTTATTTTATGTGTATTCGTATATATATTTTGAAACAAATATACATTGCTTTATGTGCATTTTGTATATTTTTTCAATACAAATTTCCCTTATTGTACGTGCATTTTGTATATTGATTTTAATACAAATTTAATTATTCTATATGTTTTCTTGTATATGTATTTTTAAAAAAATATGCTTCATTTTATGGGTATTTTGCATCTTTATTTTCAAACAAAATTACATTATTTTATTGATATTCTGGGTATTTATTTTGATACGATTTTACATTATTTTATGTGAATTTGTTTCCATTTCATACAAATTTACATTATTTTATGTGTATTTTGTACATGTATTTAAATACAAATTTAACTAATTATATGTGTATTTTGTATATCTATTTTCATACAAATTGAAATTTATTTTTTTGTTTCTTTGTATTTATTTTTATTAAAATTTTCGTAATTTTATGTGTATTTTGTATATTTATTTTCCTACAAATATACGTTCTTTTATCGGAATTTTGTTTATTTATTTTGATACGAATTTTCATTTTTTTAGGTGTATTTGATATATATATTTTTATACTTATCTACATAATTTTATATGTATTTTGAATATATATTTTCATAGAAATTTACTCTATATGTATTTACAAAAAAACACAAAAATAATTTAAATTTGTATGAAAATAAATATACAAAATACACATAAAATTAGGTAAATTTGTATTGAAATACATATTCAAAATACACTTAAAATAATGTAAATTTGAATGAAATTATATTAACAAATTCACTTAAAATGACGTTAATTTGTATAAAATATATATAAAAAATCCACATTAAATAATGAAAATATGTATAAAAAAATATATACAAAACACAAATAGTATAATATAAAATCGTATCTAAATATATACACAGAATATTAATAAAATAATGTACATTTGTATGAAAACTAAGATGCAAAATACCTATAAAATAACGCATTTTTTATAAAATTATATATACCAAAATACACATAAAATATTTGAATTTGTATTAAAATAAATATACAAAATGCACATACAATAAGGTAAATTTGTATTGAAATAGTTATGCAAAAAACATATAAAACAATGTAAATTTGTTTCAAAATATATATACGAATACACATAAAATAACGTAGATTTCTATAAATATATATATACAAAATACAAATAAAATTAAGTAAATACGAATCAAAAATGTATGCAAAATACACATAAAATAATGTAAATTCGTATAAATATAAATAAACAAAATACCAATAAGAGAATGTGTATTTGTATGAATATAAATATACAAAATGCACATAAAAAAACGTAATTTTGTATAAAACCATATACAAAAATACACAGAAGTAATTAAATTTGCATGAAAATAGATATACAAAATACACACAAAATAAGCTAAATTTGAATTGAAATATATATACAAAATACATAAAATAAAGTAAATTCGTTTCAAAATATTTTTAACAAATACTCATATAATAACGTAAATTTTTTAAAAAAATATATAAACAAAATACACATTAAGTAATGTAAAAACGTATAAAAAAATATTTACAAAATTCACCAATAATCAAGTCATTCGTATCAAAATAAATAAACAAAAAAACAATTAAATAAAGTAAATTTGTATGAGACAACATTTACAAAATACACATAAAATAACGTTTTAAGTTTCTATAAAAATATATGTACAAAAATGCACATAAAATTAGTTTGCATAAAAAAATATATACAAAACACACATTAGATAATGTAAATGAGTATAAAAATATGTATACAAAATACCTATGAAATAATCTAAATTCGTATCGAGTTAAATTAAGAAAATAACAATAAAATAATGTAATTTTGGATGAAAATATATATAGAAAACACACATAAAATAACCTAAATACAAATACAAGTATACACATTAAATAATTTAAAATTGAATGAAATAAATATACAAAATAAACATAAAATAAGGTAAATTTGTAATAAAATATGTAAGAATGCACATAAAATAATATAAATTTGTATGAAAATATATATACAAATACACATAAAATAATATGAATTTGTATAAAATGTTTCAAAATATATACGAATACACACAATAAAATAACGTAAATTTTTATGAAAATGTATATATAAAATACACATAAAATAGTTTAAATACGTAGAAAAATATATATACAAAATAAACATAAAATAATGTAAATTTGTAAAAAATTAAATACACAAAATTCCAATAAAAGAATGTATGTTTGTAGGAAAATATATCTACAAAAAACAAATAAAATAACTAGAATTTGTATAAAAATATATACAAAAATACACAAAAATAATTAAAAATTTTTTGAAAATAGATATGCAAAATACACATAAAGTTAGGCAAATTTGTATTGAAATACATATACAAAACTCACATAAAATAATGTAAATTTGTATGAAAATATATAAACAAATACATATAAAATCACGTAAATTTGGATAAAATATTTATATACAAAATATACATTAAATATTTTAAATATGTATAAAAATATATTATATTATATATATTTTTATTGATATTTGCGTTATTTATATGTATTTTGTATATGTTTTCTCATAGAAATTTACATTATTTTATTGGTGTTTTGTCTGTTTATTTTGATACGAATTACATGATTATTTGTGTATTTTTTACATTTTTTTTATACGTATTTACATTATTTAATGTGTATTTTGTTTATATATTTTTATACAAATTTACGTTATTATATGTGTATTTGTATAGGTATTTTGATACAAATTTACATTATTTTATGTATTTTGTATATATATTTCAATTCAAATTTAGCTTATTTTATGTATTTTGTATATCTATTTATTTTAATACAAAATCAAATATTTTATGTTTTTTCGTATATATATTTTTATAAAAAATGCGTTATTTTATGGGTATTTTGCATCTTAATTTTCATATAAATTTACATTATTTAATATTTTCTGTATTTATTTTGATACGATTTTACATTATTTTATTTGTGTTTTGTGTATATTTTTTTATACATATTTACATTATTTAATTTTTTTTTTGTATATATATTTGATACAAATCTACGTTATTTTAAGTCTATATGTTTATATATTTTCATTCAAATTTACATTATTTTATGTGTTTTATATGTATTTCAATAAATTTACCTATTTTTATATGTTTTTTGTATATTAATTTTCATACAAGTTTAATTTATTTTGTGTATTTTTGTATATATTTTATACAAATTTAGGTTATTTTATGTGTATTTTGTATATCTATTTTCATACAAATACACATTCTTTTCATGATATTTTGTTTATTTATTTTGACACGAATTAACATTATTTAATGTGTATTTTGTATATATATTTTTATACGTATTTACATTATTTCAAGTGTATTTTGTATATATATTTCTATAGAAATCTGCGTTATTTTATGTGTATTCGAATATATATTTTGAAACAAATTTACATTGTTTTATGTGTATTTTGCATATTTTTTCAATACAAATTTACCTTATTGTATGTGCATTTTGTATATTAATTTTAATACAAACTTGATTAATCTATGTGTATTTTTGTATATTTATTTTTATAAAAATATGTAATTAGTTAAATTTGTATTTAAATACATGTACAAAATACACATACAATAATGTAAATTTGTATGAAATGAAAACAAATTCACATAAAATAACGTACATTTGTATAAAATAGATATACAAAATAATTTTATGTGTATTTTGTATATTTATTTTCATTCAAATTTAAAATATTTTTGTGTATTTTTGTATATAGTTTTATACTAACTAAGGTTATTTTATGAGTATTTTGTATATCTATTTTCATACAAATACACATTCTTTTATTGATATTTTCTTTATTTATTTTGACGAGAATTTAAATTATTTAATGTGTATTTTGTATATATATTTTTATACGTATTTACATCATTTCATGTGTAATTTGTATTTATATTTCTATAGAAATCTACATTATATTATGTGTATTCGTATATAGATTTTTAAACAAATTTACAGTTTTATGTGTATTTTCCATATTTTTTTAATACAAATTTACCTTATTGTATATGCATTTTGTATATTAATTTTAATAGAAATTTAATTATTCTATGTGTATTTTTGTATATGTATTTTTATAAAAATATGCTTTATTTTATTTTCATACAAATTTACGTTAGTTTATTGATATTCTGCTCATTCATTTTGATTCGCTCTGACATTATTCTATGTGTATTTTGTATATATTTTTCAAACAAATTTACGTCATTTTATGTGTATTTGTTTATATATTCTGACACAAATTTACAATATTTTATGGGTATTTTGTATATATATTTCAAAAGAAATTTACCTAGTTTTATGTGTATTTTGAATATCTATTTTCATACAAACTCAAATTATTTTTATGTATTTTTGAATATATTTCAATACAAATTTTAGTTATGTTATGTGTATTTTGTAAATCTATTTTCATTCAAATATATATTATTTTGTTGGTATTTTGTTGATTTATATTGATACGAGTTTACATTATTTTATATGTACTTTTTATATATATTTTTATACGCATTTACATTATTTAATATTTATTTTGAATATATAATTTTATACAAATTCATGGTATTTTATGTGTATTTGTATATATATTTTCATATAAATTTACATTATTTTATATGTATTTTGTACATATATTTCATTAAAAATTTACCTTATTTTATGTTTATTTTGTATGTGTATTTTGTACATTTATATTTATACAAATACACATTCTTTTATTGGTATTTTGTTTATTTATTTTGTTTCGAGTTTATGTTATTTTATGTGAATTTTGGTTACATTTTTTTATACGTATTTACCTAGTTTTATGTGTATTTTGTATATATATTTTTATAGAAATCTACGTTATTTTATGTATATTCGTATATATATTTTGAAAGAAATTTACATTGTTTTATATATATTTTTGCATATCTCTTTCAATAGAAGTTTACGTTATTGTATGTGCATTTTTTATATTTATTTCAATACAAATTTAAATATTTTATGTGTATTTTGGTATATATATTATTATAAGAAATGCGCTATTTGATGGGAATTTTGCATCTTTATTTTCATACAAATTTGCATTATTTTATTAATATTCGGTGTATTTATTTTGATACGATCTTACATTATTCTATTTGTTTTCAGTATATATTTTTTTTTATACATATTTACATTATTTAATGTATATCCTGCATATATATTTCATACAAATTTATGATCTATTATTTATTTTCATACAAATACACATTCTTTTCATGATATTTTGTTTATTTATTTTGACATGAATTTACATTACTTAATATGTATTTTGTATATATATTTCTATAGAAATCTACGTTATTTTATGTGTATTCGTATATATATTTTGAAACAAATTTACAATGTTTTATTTGTATTTTGCGTTTTTTTTAATACAAATTTACCTTATTTTATGTGTGCATTTTGTATATTAATTTTAATTATTCTATGTGTATTTTTGTATATGTATTTAAAAAAAAAAGATTTATCTTATGGGTATTTTGCATCTTTGTTTTCATACAAATTTTAAATATTTTACTGATATTCTGTGTACTTATTTTGATACGATTTTCATTATTCTATGTATAACAAAAATAAATACAGAATACACAAAAATAGATATGCAAAATACATATAAACAATGTAAATTTGTTTCAAAATATATATACGAATACACATGACATGGGTATTTTGAATCTTAATTTTCATACAAATTTACATTATTTTATTAATATTTTCTGTATTTATTTTGATACGATTTTACATTTTTTATTTGTGTTTTGTATATATTTTTTTATACATATTTACATTATTTAATATGTTTTTTGTATATATATTTGATACAAATTTACGTTATTTTAAGTCTATATGTTTATATAATTTCATTCAAATTTACATTATTTTATGTGTATTTTGTATATGTATTTCAATACAAATTTACCTAATTTTATGTTTTTTGTATATTTATTTTCATACAAGTTTAAATTATTTGTGTTCATTTTTGTATATAGTTTTATACAAATTTAGGTTATTTTATGTGTATTTTGTATATCTGTTTTTATACAAATACACATTCTCTTCATGATATTTTTTTATTTATTTTGACACGAATTAACATTATTTAATGTGTATTTTGTATATATATTTTGATACGTATTTACAACATTTCATGTGTATTTTGTATATATATTTCTATAGAAATCTACGTTATTTTATGTGTATTCGTATATATATTTTGAAACAAATCTACATTATTTTATGTGTATTTTGTATATATATTTCATTATAAATTTTCCTTATTTTAAGTTTATTTTTATATCTATTTTCATTCAAATTCAAATCATTTTATGTGTATATATTTATTTGTATTTACGTTATTTTATGTGTATTTATATATATATTTTCATTCAAAATTACATTATTTTATCGGTATTTTGTTCATTTATTTCGGTACGAGTTTAGATTATTTCATGTGTATTTTCTATACATATACATATAGAGTAAATTTCTATGATAATATATATTCAAAATACATATAAAATTATGTAAATAAGTATAAAAATATATATATCAAATACACCTAAAAAAAATGAAAATTCGTATCAAAATAAATAAATAAAATTCTGATAAAAGAACGTATATTTGTAGGAAAATATATATACAAAATAAACATAAAATTACGAAAATTTGAATAAAAATATATACAAAAATACACACAATTAATTTCAATTTGTATGAAAATAGATATACAAAATAAACATATAATTAGTTAAATTTGTATTTAAATACATGTACAAAATTCACATAAAATAATGTAAATTGTGAAATGAAAACAAATTCACATAAAATAACGTACATTGGTATAAAATAGATATACAAAATATACATAGAATAATGTAAAATCGTATCAAAATAAATACACAGAATATCAATAAAATAATGTAATTTTTGTATGAAAATAAATATGCAAAATACCCATAAAATAAAGCATATTTTTATAAAAATACATATACAAAAATACACATAGAATAGCTAAATTTGTATTAAAATTAATATACAAAATGCACGTACAATAAGGTAAATTTGTATTGAAAAAATATGCAAAATGCACATAAAACAATGTATATTTGTTTCAAAATATATACACGAATGCACATAAAATAACGTATATTTCTATAGAAATATATATACAAAATACACATGAAATGACGTAAATACGTATAAAAATATATATACACAATACACATTAAATAATGTAAATTCGCATCAAAATAAATAAACAAAATATCAATAAAAGAATGTGTATTTGTATGAAAATAGATATAAAAAATACACATAAAATATTGTTAATTTATAAAACTCAATACAAAAATACACAAAAAATAATTTAAATATGTATAAAATATATATACAAAATACACATGAAATTAGGTAAATTTCTATTGAAATACATATACAAAATACACATAAAATAATGTAAATTTGAATAAAAATAAATAAACAAAAACACTTAAAATAACGAAAATTTTTATGAAATATATATAGAAAATTCACATTAAATAATGTAAATATGTATAAAAAAAATATATACAAAACACAAATAGAATAATGTAAAATAGTATCAAAATAAAAACACAGAATATTAATAAAATAATGTAAATTTGTATGAAAATAAAGATGCAAAATACCTATAAAACAACGCATTTTTTATGAAAATATATATACCAATATGCACATAAAATATTTAAATTTGTATCACAATAAATATTCAAAATGCACATACAATAAGGTAAATTTGTATTGAAATAGATATGCAAAATACATATAAAACAATGTAAATTTGTTTCAAAACATCCATACGAATACACATAAAATAACGTAGATTTCTATAAAATATATATACAAAATAGACATAAAATGAAGTAAATGCGTATAAGAAAATGTATACAAAATACACATAAAATAATGTAAATACGTATCAAAATAAATAAGCTAAATGCCAATAAAAGAATGTTTAATTGTATAAATATAAATATACAAAATACACATAAAATAACGTAAAATTGTATAAAACTATATACAAAAATAAACAAATAATGTAAATTTGTATGAAAATATATAAACAAATACACATAAGATAACGTAAATTTCCATAAAATATATGTACAAAATATACATTAAATAATGTAAATATGTCTAAAAATATATGTACAAAACACACAGAATAACGTAAAATCGTATCAAAATAAATAAACAGACAATCAATAAAATAATGTAAATTTGTATGAAAATAAAGATGCAAAATACCCATATAATAACGCATATTTGTTTAAAAATATATATAGAAAAATACAAATAAAATAATTAAATTTGCATCAAAATAAATATACAAAAGGCACATACAATAAAGAAAATTTGTATTGAAATAGATATGCGAAATACACATAAATAATGTAAATTTGTATCAAAATATATATACGAATACACATAAAATAGAGTAAATTTCTATGAAAATATATATTCAAAATACATATAAAATTATGTAAATAAGTGTAAAAATATATATATCAAATACACCTAAAATAATGAAAACTCGTATCAAAATAAATAAACAAAATTCCGATAAAAAAACGTATATTTGTAGGAAAATAAATATACAAAATTCCCATAAAATTACGAAAATTTGAAAAAAAATATATACTAAAATACACAAAATTAATTTCAATTTGTATGAAAATAGATATACATAATACACATATAATTAGTTAAAGTTGTATTTAAATACATGTACAAAATACACATAAAATAATGTAAATTTGTATGAAATGAAAACAAATTCACATAAAATAACGTTCATTTGTATGAAATATATATATACAAAATATACATAGAATAATGTAAAATCGTATCAAAATAAATACACAGAATATCAATAAAATAATGTAAATTTGTATGAAAATAAAGATGCAAAATACCCATAAAATAAAAAATTTTTGTGTGAAAATACATATACAAAAATAAACATATAATAATTAAATTTGTATTAAAATTAATATACAAAATGCACGTACAATAAGGTAAATTTATAGTGAAAAAATATGCAAAATGCACATAAAACAATGTATATTTGTTTCAAAATATATATACGAATACACATAAAATAACATATATTTCTATAGAAATATATATACAAAATACACATGAAATGACGTAATTACGTATAAAAATATATATACACAATACACATTAAATAATGTGAATTCGCGTCAATATAAATAAACAAAATATCAATAAAAAATGTGTATTTGTATGAAAATAGATATACAAAATACACATAAAATATTTAAAATTTATATAAAACTCTTTTTATAAAAATATATATAACAAAATAATAAAATTTTTAAATTTGTATTACAATAAATATACAAAATGCACATACAATAAGGAACATTTATATTGAAATAGATATGCTAAATACATATAAAACAATGTAAATTTGCTTCAAAATATATATACCAATACACATAAAATAACGTAGATTACTATAAAAATATATATACAAAAAACACATTAAATGAAGTAAATACGTATAAGAAGATGTATACAAAGTACACATAAAATAATTAAATTTGTTTTAAAATAAATATAAAAAATACACATACAATAAGGGAAATCTATATTGAAATAGATATGCAAAATAAACATAAAATAATGTAAATTTGTATCAAATCATATACGAATACACACAATAAAATAACGTAAATTTTTATGAAAATATATATAAAAAATACACATAAAATAATGTAAATACGTAGAAAAATATATATACAAAATACACATACAATTATGTAAATTCTTATGAAAATAAATGAACAAAATTCCACTAAAAGAATGTATATTTATAGGAAAATATAAATAGAAAATACAAATAAAATAACTAAAATTTGTATAAAAATATATAAAAAATACATAAAAATAATTTAAATTTGTTTGAAAATAGATATGCAAAATACACATAAAATTAGGCAAATCTGTATTGAAATACATATACAAATTACACATAAAATATTGTAAATTTGTATGAAAATATATAAACAAATACACATGAAATAGCGGAAATTTATATAAAATATACATACAAAATATACATTAAATAATGTAAATGTGTATAAAAATATATATACAAAATACACATAGAATAATGTAAAATCGTATCAAAATAAATAAACAGAATATCAATAAAATAATGTAAATTTGTATGAAAATAAAGATGCAAAATACCCAAATAATAACGCATATTTTTACAAAAATACACATAAAATAATTAAATTTGTATTAAAATAAATTTACAAAATACACATACAATATGGTAAATTTGTATTGAAATAGATATGCAAAATAAACATAAATAATGTAAATTTGTATCAAAATATATATACGAATACCCATAAAATAGAGTAAATTTCTATGAAAATATATATTCAAAACACAAATAAAATGATATAAATAAGTATAAAAATATACATATAAAATACACCTAAAATAATGTAAATTCGTATAAAATAAATAAACAAAATTACGATAAAAGATGCAAGATACACATTAAATAATGTAAATATGTATAAAAAAATATATACAAAAAAAAATAGAATAATGTGAAATCGTATCAAAATAAATACACCGAATATTAATAAAATAATGTAAATTTGTATGAAAATAAAGATGCAAAATTCCCATCAAATAGCGCATTTCTTATAAAAATATATATACCAAAATACACATAAAATATTTAAATTTGTATTGTAATAAATATACAAAATGAACATACAATAAGGTAAATTTGTATTGAAAGATATATGCAAAAATACATATAAAACAATGTAAATTTGTTTCAAAATATATATACGAATACACATAAAATAACGTAGATTTCTATAAAAATATATATACAAAATACACATAAAATTAAGTATATACGTATAAAAATAGATATACAAAATACACATAGAATAATGTAAAATTGTTTAAAATAAAAACAGAATATAAATAAAATAATGTAAATTTGTATGAAAATAAAAATGCAAAATAACCATTAAATAAAGCATATTTTTATAAAAATACATTTACAAAAATACACATAGCATAATTAAATTTGTATTAAAATTAATATACAAAATGCATATACAATAAGGTAAATTTGTATTGAAAAAATATGCAAAATACACATAAAACAGTGTAAATTTATTTCAAAATCTAAATACGAATACTCATAAATCAACGTAGATTTCTATAGAAATATATATACAGAATACACATCAAATGATGTAAACACGTATAAAAAAAAAAAAAAAAAATATATATATATATATATATATATATATATATATATATATATATATATATATATATATATATATATATATATATATATATATATATATATATATATATATATACGTATTTACATTATTTAATGTGTATTTTGTTTATATATTTTTATACAAATTTACGTTATTATATGTGTATTTGTATAAGTATTTTGATACAAATTTACATTATTTTAAGTATTTTGTATATATATTTCAATTCAAATACCAATAAAATAATATATATTTGAATGAGAATAGATTTACAAAATACACATAACATAACTAAAATTTGTATTGAAATATATACAAAAATACATAAAAATAATTTGAGTTTGTATGAAAATAGATATTCAAAATACACATAAAACTTGGTAAATTGCAAAATACCCCAAAAAATAAAGCATATTTTTACAAAAATACATATACAAAAATACACATAGAGTAATTAAATTTGTATTAAAATTAATATAGAAAATGCATATACAATAAGGTAAATTTGTATTGAAAAAATAAGCAAAATACACATAAAAGTGTAAATTTGTTTAAAAATCTATATACGAATACACATAATATAACGTAGATTTCTATAGAAATATATATAGAAAATACACATGAAATGATGTTAATACGTATAAAAATATATATACAAAATACACATTAAATAATTTAAATTCTCGTCAAAATAAATAAACAAAATATCTATAAAAGAGTGTGTATTTGTATGAAAATAGATATACAAAATACTCATAAAATATCCTAAGTTTGTATAAAACTATATACAAAAATACACAAAAATAATTTAAATTTGTATGAAAATAAATATACAAAATACACATAAAATTAGGTAAATTTGTATTGAAATACATATACAAAGTACACATAAAATAATGGAAATTTTAATGAAAATATATAAACATATACACTTAAAATAACGTAAATTTGTATCAAATATATATACAAAATACTAATTAAATAATGTAAAAATGTATAAAAAAATATATACAAAACACAAATAGAATATTGTAAAATCGAATCATCAATAAATACACAGAATATTAATAAAATAATGTAAATTTGTATGAAAATAAAGATGCAAAATAGCCATAAAATAACGCATTTTTTATAAAACTATATATACCAAAATACACATAAAATATTAAAATTTGTTTTAAATTAAATATAAAAAATGCACATACTATAAGGTAAATTTGTATTGTAATAGATAAGCAAAATACATATAAAACAATGTAAATTTGTTTCAAAATATATATACGAGTACACATAAAATAACGGAGATTTCTATAAAAATATATACAAAATACACATAAAATGAAGTAAATACGTATAAAAAATTGAATACAAAAAATACATAAAAATCGTATCAAAATAAATAAACAAAATACCAGTAAAAGAATGTGTATTTGTAAAAATATAAATATACAAAATACACATAAAATATCGTAAATTTGTATAAAACTATATACAAAAATACTCAAAAGTAATTAAATTTGTATGAAAATATATAAACAAAAAACAGCTAAAATAAACTAAATTTGAATTGAAATGTACATACAAAATACATAAAATAATGTAAATCTGTATCAAAATATTTATACAAATACATATAATAACGTAGATTTCTTTAAAAATATATAAACAAAATAAACATTAAGTAATGTAAATACGTATAAAAAATATTTACAAAATACACATATAATCATGTAATTCGTATCAAAATAAATAAACAAAAAAGCAATAAAATAATGTAAATTTGTATGAGAAAACATATACAAATAACGCAAATTTCTATAAAAATATATGTACAAAAATACACATAAAATAAAGTAAATTTGCAAAAAAAATATATATACAAAACACACACTAAATAATGTAAATGCGTACATAAAATAACTTAAATTTGTATAAAACTATATACAAAAATACACAGAAATAATTTAAATTTGTCTGAAAAGAGTTATTGTATGTTCATTTTGTATATTTTCTTCAATACAAATTTAAATATTTTATGTGTATTTTGGTATATATATTTTTATAAGAAATGCGCTATTTGATGGGAACTTTGCATCTTTATTTTCATACAAATTTACATTATTTTATTAATATTCGGTGTATTTATTTTGATACGATTTCACATTATTCTATTTGTTTTTTGTATATATTTTTTTATACATATTTACATTATTTAATGTGTATCTTGCATATATATTTCAAACAAATTTATTACCTATTATTTATTTTCATTCAAATACACATTCTTTTCATGATATTTTGTTTATTTATTTTGACACGAATTTACCTAGATATGTATTTTGTATATATATTTTTATACGTATTTACATAATTTCAAGTGTATTTTGTATATATATTTCTAGAAAACTACGTTATTTTATGTGTCGTAGAAACCTACGTTATTTTTATATATATTTTGAAACAAATTTACTTTGTTTTATATGTATTTTTGAATATCTCTTTCAATACATATTTACCTTACTATATATGCATTTTGTATATTTATTTCAATACAAATTTAAATATTTTATGTGTACTTTGGTATATATATTTTTATAAAAAATGCGCTATTTTATGGGAATTTTGCATCTTTCTTTTCATACAAATTTATATTATTCTATTGATATTCTGTGTATTTATATTGATAGGATTTTATATTATTCTATTTCTTTTTTGTATATTTTTTTTTAAACACATTTACATTATTTAATGTGTATCTTGCATATATATTTTATACAAATTTACGTTATTTTAAGTGTATTTGTTTATATATTTTCATTCAAATTTACATTATTCTATGTGTATTTTGTGTATGTATTTCAATACAAATTTACCTAATTTTATGTGTATTTTGTATATTTCTTTTCATACAAATTTTAAATATTTTTGTGTATTTTTGAATATAGTTTTATACAAATTTAGGTTATTTTATGTACGCATTTACTTTATTTAATGTGTGTTTTGTATATATATTTTTATGCAAATTTACTTTATTTTATGTGCATTTTTGTACATATATTTTTTTAGAAATTTGCGTTAATTTATGTGTATTTGTATATGTTTTCTCATACAAACTTACATTATTTGATTGCTATTTTGTTTATTTATTTTGATACGAATGAAAATAGATATACAAAATATACATAAAATAAACTGAATTTGTATTGAAATATATATACAAAATACATAAAATAATGTAAATTTGTATCAAAATATTTTAACAGATGCGCATAAAAGAACGTAGATTTGTTTTAAAATATACAAAATACACATTAAATAATGTAAATATGTATAAAAAAATATATACATAACACAAATAGAATAATGTAAAATCGTATCAAAATAAATACACAGAATATTAATAAAACAATGTAAATTTGTATGAAAATAAAGAAGCACATATAAATATATATATTTCAAAAGAAATTTACCCAGTTTTATGTGTATTATGAATATCTATTTTCATACAAACTCAAATTATTTTTATGTATTTTTGTATATATTTCAATACAAATTTTAGTTAGGTTATGTGTATTTTGTAAATCTATTTTCATTCAAATAAATAGTATTTTATTGGTATTTTGTTCATTTATATTGATACGAGTTTACATTATTTTATATGTACTTTGTATATATATTTTTACACGCATTTACATTATTTAATATTTATTTTGAATATATATTTTTATACAAATTCATGGTATTTTATGTGTATTTGTATATATGTTTTTATATAAATTTACATTATTTTATGTGTATATTGTACATATATTTTTTTACAAATCTACCTTATTTTATGTTTATTTTGTATATGTATTTTGTATATTTATATTTATCCAAATACACATTCTTTTATTGGTATTTTGTTTATTTATTTTAATTCGAGTTTACACTATTTTATGTGTATTTTGTATACATTTTTTATACGTATTTACTTAATTTTATGTGTATTTTGTATACATATTTTTATAGAAATCTACGTTTTTTTATTTGTATTCGTATATATATTTTGAAACAAATTTACATTGTTTTATATGTATTTTTGCACATCTCTTTCAATACAAATTTACCTTATTGTATGTGCATTTTGAATATTTATTTCAATGCAAATTTAAATATTTTATGTGTATTTTGGTATATATATTTTTATAAGATTACGAAAATTTGAATAAAAATATATACAAAAAAACAAAAATATAAATTTCAATTTGTATGAAAATAGATATACAAAATACACATATAATTAGTTAAATTTGTACTTAAATACATGTATAAAATACACATAAAATAATGTAAATTTGTATGAAATGAAAACAAATTCACATAAAATTCGCGTCAAAATAAATAAACAAAATATCAATAAAAGAATGTGTATTTGTATAAAAATAGATATACAAAATAAACATAATATAACCTAAATTTGTATCAAACTATATACAAAAATACACAAAAATATTTTAAATTTGTATGAAAATAAATATACAAAATACACATAAAATTAGGTAAATTTGTATTGAGATACATACCCAAAATACACATAAAATAATGTAAATTTGAAAGAAAATACATAAACAAATACACTTAAAATAACGTAAATTTGTATAAAAAAAATATGTACAAAACACAAATAGAATAATGTAAAATCGTATCAAAATAAATACACAGAATATTAATAAAATAATGTAAATTTGTATGAAAATAAAGAAGCAAAATACCCATAAAATAACGCATTTTTTTTATTTATAAAAACATATATACCAAAATACACATTAAAAAATTAAATTTGTATTAAAATAAATATACAAAAAACACATACAATAAGGTAAATTTGTATTGAAATAGATATGCAAAATACATATGAAACAATGCAAATTTGTTTCAAAATATATATACGAATACACATAAAATAACGTAGATTTCTATAAAAATATATATACAAAATACACATAAAATGAAGTAATACGTATAAAGAAATGTATACAAAAAACACAAAATAATGTAAATTCGTATCAAAATAAATAAACAAAATACCAATAAAAGAATGTGTATTTGAATAAATATAAATATACAAAATACACATAAAATAACGTAAATTTATATAAAACTATATACAAAAATACACAGAAGTAATTAAATTTGTATGAAAATATATAAAAAATACACACAAAATAAGCTAAATTTGAATTGAAATATATATACAAAATACATGAAATAAAGTAAATTTGTATCAAAATATTTATACAAATACACATATAATAACGTAAATTTGTATGAAAATATATAAACAAAATACACATTAAATAATGTAAATACGTATAAAAAATATGTATTAAATACACATATAATCGTGTAATTCGTATCAAAATAAATAAACAAAATACCAATAAAATAATATAAATTTGTATGAGTAAACGTGTATGTTGCATATTTTTTCAATACAAATTTACCTTGTTATATACGCATTTTGTATATTAATTTTAGTATTTTCTATATTTATTTCAATTCAAATTTAGCTTATTTTATGTGTCTTTTGTATATCTATTTTCATACAAATTTAATTATTTTTGTTTATTTTTGTATATAGTTTTATACAATTTTACGTTATTTTATGTGTGTTTTGTATATTTATATTTATACAAGTAAAATTTCTTTTATTGGCATTTAGTTTATTTATTTTGATACGAATTTACATTATTTTATGTGTATTTTGTATACATTTTCTTATACGTATTTACTTCATTTTATGTGTATTTTGTATATATATTTTTATAGAAATCTACGTTATTTTATGTGTATTCGTATATATATTTTGAAACAAATTTACATTGTTTTATGTGTATTTTGCATATCTATTTCAATACAAATTTACCTTATTGTATGTGCATTTTGTATATTTATTGTAATACAAATTTAAATATTTTGTGTATTTTGGTATATATATTTTCATAAAAAATGCGTTGTATTATGAGTATTTTGCATCTTTATTTTCATACAAATTTACATTATTTTATTAATATTCTGTGTATTTATTTTGATACTATTTTACTTTATTCTATTTGTGTTTTGTATATATTTTTTTTATACATATTTACATTATTTAATGTGTATTTTCTATATATATTTCATACAAATTTACGTTATTTTAAGTGTATTTGTTTATATATTTTCATTCAAATTTACATTATTTTATGTGTATTTTGTATATGTATTTCAATAGAAATTTAACTAGTTTTATGTGTATTTTGTATATTTATTTTTATACAAATTTAAATTATTTTTGTGTATTTTTTTAATAGTTTTATACAAATTTACAATATTTTATGTGTATTTTGTATATCTATTTTCATACAAATACACATTCTTTTATTGATATTTTGTTTATTTATTTTGATGCGAATTTACATTATTTAATGTGTATTGTGTATATATATTTTTATACGTATTTACGTCATTTCATGTGTATTTTGTATATATATTTCTATAGAAATATACATTATTTTATGTGTATTCGTATAATTATTTTGAAACAAATATACATTGTTTTATGTGCATTTTGTATATTTTTTCAATACAATTTTCCCTTATTGTACATGCATTTTGTATATTAATTTTAATACAAATTCAAATATTCTATGTGTATTCTTGTACACATTCTCTTATTGGTATTTTGTTTATTTATATTTATACGAATTTACATTATTTTATGTGTATTTTGTATACATTTTTGATTCGTATTTACTTAATTTTATTTGTATTTTGTATATATGTATTTATAGAAATCTACGTTATTTTATGTGTATTCGTATATATATTTTGAAATAAATTTACATTGTTTTATGTGTATTTTGCATATCTATTTCAATACAAATTTACCTTATTGTATGTGCATTTTGTATATTTATTGTAATACAAATTTAAATATTTTGTGTATTTTGGTATATATATTTTCATAAAAAATGCGTTGATTTATGGGTATTTTGCATCTTTATTTTCATACAAAATTACATTATTTTATTGATATTCTGTGTATTTATTTTGATACGATTTTACATTATTCTATGTATATTTTGTATATCTATTTTATACAAATGTACGTTATTTTATGTGAATTTGTTTTCATTTCATACAAATTTACATTATGTTATGTGTATTTTGTACATGTATTTAAATACAAATTTAACTAATTATATGTGTATTTTGTATATCTATTTTCATACAAGTTGAAATTTATTTTTTTGTTTTTTTGTATATACTTTTATTCAAATTTTCGTAATTTTATGTGTATTTTGTATATTTATTTTCCGACATATATACGTTCTTTTATCGGAATTTTGTTTATTTATTTTGATACGAATTTTCGTTTTTTTAGGTGTATATGATATATATATTTTTATACTTATTTACATAATTTTATATGTATTTTGAATATATATTTTCATAGAAATTTGCTCTATGTATATACAAAAAAACAAAAAAATAATTTAAATATGTATGAAAATAAATATACAAAATACACATAAAATTAGGTAAATTTGTATTGAAATACATATACAAAATACACTTAAAATAATGTAAATTTGAATGAAATTATATAAACAAATACACTTAAAATGACATTAATTTGTATAAAATATATATAAAAAATACATATTAAATAATGAAAATATGTATAAAAAAATATATACAAAACACAAATAGTATAATATAAAATCGTGTCAAAATGTATACACAGAATATTAATAAAATAATGTACATTTGTATGAAAACTAAGATGCAAAATACCTATAAAATAACGCATTTTTTATAAAATTATATATACCACAATACATTTAAAATATTTGAATTTGTATTAAAATAAATATACAAAATGCACATACAATAAGGTAAATTTGTATTGAAGTCGATATGCAAAAAACATATAAAACAATGTAAATTTGTTTCAAAATATATATACGAATACACATAAAATAACGTAGATTTCTATAAATATATATATATATATATATATATATATATATATATATATATATATATATATATATATATATATATATATATATATATATATATATATATATATATATATATATATATATATATATATATATATATATATATATATATATATATATATATATATATATATATATAAATAAAATTAAGTAAATACGAATCAAAAATGTATACAAAATACACATAAAATAAAGTAAATTCGTATAAATATAAATAAACAAAATACCAATAAGAGAATGTGTATTTGTATAAATATAAATATACAAAATGGACATAAAATAACGTAAATTTGTATAAAACTATATACAAAAATACACAGAAGTAATTAAATTTGTATGAAAATAGATATACAATATACACACAAAATAAGCTAAATTTGAATTGAAATATATTTACAAAATACATAAAATAAAGTAAATTCGTTTCAAAATATTTTTAACAAATACACATATAATAACGTAAATTTGTAAAAAAAATGTATAAACAAAATACACATTAAGTAATGTAAATACGTATAAAAAAATATTTACAAAGTACACCAATAATCAAGTCATTCGTATCAAAATAAATAAACAAAAAACTAGTTAAATAATGTAAATTTGTTTGAGAAAACATATAGAAAATACACATAAAATAACGTTTTAAGTTTCTATAAAAATATATGTACAAAAATGCACATAAAATTAGTTTGCATAAAAAAATATATACAAAACACACATTAGATAATGTAAATGAGTATAAAAATATGTATACAAAATACCTATGAAATAATCTAAATTCGTATCGAGTTAAATTAAGAAAATAACAATAAAATAATGTAGTTTTGGATGAAAATATATATAGAAAACACACATAAAATAACCTAAATACAAATACAAATATTCACATTAAATAATTTAAAATTGAATGAAATAAATATACAAAATAAACATAAAATAAGGTAAATTTGTAATAAAATATATGTAAGAATACACATAAAATAATATAAATTTGTATGAAAATACATATACAAATACACATAAAATAACATGAATTTGTATAAAATGTTTCAAAATATATACGAATACACACAATAAAATAACTTAAATTTTTATGAAAATGTATATATAAAATACACATAAAATAGTTTAAATACGTAGAAAAATATATATACAAAATGCACATAAAATAATGTAAATTCGTAAAAAGCTAAATACACAAAATTCCAACAAAAGAATGTATATATGTAGGAAAATATATATACAAAAAACAAATAAAATATTTAAAATTTGTATAAAAATATATACAAATATACACAAAAATAATTTAAATTTCTTTGAAAATAGATATGCAAAATACACATAAAGCTAGGCAAATTTGTATTGAAATACATATACAAAACTCACATAAAATAATATAAATTCGTATGAAAATATATAAACAAATACATATAAAATCACGTAAATTTGGATAAAATATATATATATATATATATATATATATATATATATATATATATATATATATATATATATATATATATATATATATATATATATATATATATATATATATATATATATATATATATATATATATATATATATATATATATATAAATATACATTTAATATTTTAAATATGTATAAAAATATATTATATTATATATATTTTTATTGATTTTTGCGTTATTTATGTGTATTTTGTATATGTTTTCTCATATAAATTTACATTATTTTATTGGTATTTTGTCTATTTATTTTGATACGAATTAAATGATTATTTGAGTATTTTTTACATTTTTTTATACGTATTTACATTATTTAATGTGTATTTTGTTTATATATTTTTATACAAATTTACGTTATTATATGTGTATTTGTATAAGTATTTTGATACAAATTTACATTATTTTATGTATTTTGTATTTATATTTCAATTCAAATTTAGCTTATTTTATGTGTATTTTGTATGTGTATTTTGTACATTTATATTTATACAAATACACTTTCTTTTATTGGTATTTTGTTTATTTATTTTGTTTCGAATTTACATTATTTTATGTGTATTTTGTATACATTTTTTATACGTATTTACTTAATTTTATGTGTATTTTATATATATATATTTTTATAGAAATCTACGTTATTTTATTTGTATTAGTATATATATTTTGAAACAAATATACATTGTTTTATATGTATTTTTGCATATCTCTTTCAATACAAATTTACCTTATTGTATGTGCATTTTGTATATTTATTTCAATACAAATTTAAATATTTTATGTGTATTTTGTTATATATATTTTTATAAGAAATGCGCTATTTTATAGGAATTTTGCATCTTTATTTTCATACAAACTTACATTATTTTATTTTCATAGAAATTTACTCTATTTTATGAGTATTCGTATATATATTTTGATACAAATTTACTTTATTGCTGTGTATTTTGCATATCTATTTCAATACAAATTAACTTTATTGTACGTTCATTTTGTATATTTATTTTAATACAAATGTAATTATTTTATATGTATTTTTGTATTTATATTTTTATGCAAATATGCGTTATTATATGGATATTTTGCATTTTTATTTTCATACAAATTTACATTATTTTATTGATATTCTGTTTATTTATTTTGATACGTTATTTTATTGTGTGTATTCGTATATATTTTGATACAAATTTTATACAAATTCTTGTTATTTAATGTGTATTTGTATAATTATATGTATTTTGATACAAATTTATATTATTTTATGTGTATTTTTACATATATTTCATTACAAATTTACCTTATTTTATGTTTATTTTGTATATTTATCTCATTCAATTTTAAATTATTTTATGTGTATATTTGTATTTGTATTTAGGTTATATTATGTGTATTTTCTATATATATTTTCATCCAAAATTACATTATTTTATTGGTATTTTCTTAATTTAATTCGATACGAATTTAGATTATTTCATAGGTATTTTGTATACATATTTTTGTACTCATATTTTTTTTTATACTCATATTTTTATGCAAATTTATTTGATGTGGATTTTTGTACATATATTTTCATAGAAATTTGCGTTATTTTATGTGTTTTTTGTATATGTTTTTTCATACAAATTTATATTATTTCATAGGTATTTTGTTTATTTATTTTGATACGAATTACATGATTATATGTGTATTTTGTACATATTTTTTATACGTATTTACATTATTTAATGTGTATTTTGTTTATATATTTTTATACAAATTTACGTTATTATATGTGTATTTGTATAAATATTTTGATACAAATTTACTTTATTTTATGTATTTTGTATATATATATATTTCAATTCAAATTTAGCTTATTTTGTGTGTATTTTGTATATCTATTTTCATACAAATTTAATTACTTTTGTGTATTTTTTTGTATAGTTTTATACAAATTTACGTTATTTTATGTGAATTTTGTATATTTATATTTATACAAATACACATTCTTTTTTTGGTATTTTGTTTATTTATTTTGATACGAGTTTACATTATTTTATGTGTAATTTGTATATGTATTTTTTACAAATATGCCTAACTTTATGTGTATTTTGCATATCTATTTTCAAAGAAATTTAAATTATTTTTGTGTATTTTTGTATTTTTATACAAATTTTAGTTATTTTATTTGTTTTTTGTATATATATTTTCCTACAAATATACATTCTTTTATTGGAATTTTGTGTATTTATTTTGTTACGAGTTTACATTATTTTATGTGTATTTTGTATATATATTTTTTTACGTATTTATATTATTTTATGTGTATTTTATATATACATTTTCTTAAAAATTTACGTTATTTTAATGTGTGTATTCGTATATATTTTGAAACAAATTTTATACAAATTCATGTTATTTTATGTGTATTTGTATATATATTTTCATACAAATTTATATTATTTTATGTGTATTTTTACATATATTTACCTTATTTTATGTTTATTTTGTATATTTATTTCATTCAATTTTAAATTATTTAATGTGTTTATTTATATTTGTATTTAGGTTATTTTATGTGTGTTTTCTATATATATTTTCATCCAAAATTACATTAATTTATTGTTATTTTCTTAATTTAACTCGATACGAATTTAGATTATTTCATAGGTATTTTGTATACATATTTTTATACTCATTTACATTATCTAATGTGTGTTTTGTATATATTTTTTTATGCAAATTAATTTTATGTCCATTTTTGTACATATGTTTTTATAGAAATTTGCGTTATTTTATGAGTATTTTGTATATGTTTTCTCATACAAATTGACATTATTTAATTAGTTTTTTGTTTATTTATTTTGATACGAATGACATGATTATTTGTGTATTTTGTACATATTTTTTTTATACGTATTTACATTACTTAATGTGTATTTTGTTTATATATTTTTATACAAATTTACGTTATTATATGTGTATTTCTTAAAAATATTTTGAAACAAATCTACTTTATTTTATGTATTTTGTATATATATTTCAATTCAAATTTAGCTTATTTTGTGTGTATTTTGTATATCTATTTTCATACAAATTTAATTACTTCTGTGTATTTTTGTATATAGTTTTATACAAATTTACGTTATTTTATGTGCATTTTGTATATTTATATTTATACAAAAACACATTCTTTTATTGGTATTTTGTTTATTTATATTTATACGAATTTACATTATTTTATGTGTATTTTGTATACTTTTTCTATTCGTATTTACTTAATTTTATGTGTATTTTGTATATATATTTTTATAGAAATCTACGTTATTTTATGTGTATTCGTATATATATTTTGAAACAAATTTACATTGTTTTATATGTATTTTGCATATCTATTTCAATACAAATTTACCTTATTGTATGTGCATTTTGTATATTTATTTTAATACAAATTCAAATATTTTGTGTATTTTGGTATATACAATTTTTTAAAAAATGCGTTATTTTATAGGTATTTTGCATCTTAGTTTTCATACAAATTTATATTATTTTATTAATATTCTGTGTATATATTTCGATACGATTTTATATTATACTATTTGTGTTTTGTATATATTTTTTTATACATATTTTCATTATTTAATGTGTATTTTTTTATATATATTTTATACAAATTTACGTTATTTTAAGTGTATTTGTTTATATAATTTCATTCAAATTTACATTATTTTAAGTGTATTTTGTATATGTATTTCAATACAAATTTACCTAATTTTATGTGTATTTTGTATATTTATTTTCATACAAATTTAAATTATTTTTGTGTTTTTTTGTATATAGTTTTATACAAATTTAGGTTATTTTATGTACGCATTTACATTATTTAATGTGTGTTTTGTATATATATTTTTATCCAAAGTTACTTTATTTTACGTTCATTTTTGGACATATATTTTTATAGAAATTAGCGTTATTTTATATGTATTTGTATATGTTTTCTCATACAAATTTACATTATTTTATTGCTATTTTGTTTATTTATTTTGATACGAATTACATGATTATATGTATATTTTGTACATGTTTTTTATACGTGTTTACATTATTTAATGTATATTTTGTTTATATAGTTTTAAACATATTAACGTTTTTAAATGTGTATTTGTGTAAATATTTTGATACAAATTTACATTATTTTATGTATTTTGTATATACATTTCAATTCAAATTTAGCTTATTTTATTTTTATTTTGTATATATATTTTCATACAAATTTAATTACTTTGTATTTTTGTATATAGTTTTATACAAATTTACGTTATTTTATGTGTATTTTGTATATTTATATTTATACAAATAAACGTTCTTTTATTGGTATTTTGTTTATTTATTTTGATACGAATTTACATTATTTTATGTGTATTTTGTATACATTTGTTTATACGTATTTACTTATTTTTATGTGTATTTTGTATATATTTTTATAGAAATTTACGTTATTTTGTGTGTATTCGAATATATATTTTGAAACAAATTTACATTGTTTTATAAGTATTTTACGTATCTATTTCAATACAAATTTACCTTATTGTATGTGCATTTTGTATATTTATTTTAATACAAATTCAAATATTTTATGTGTATTTTGGTATATATATTTTTATAAAAAAATGCTTTTCTTTATGGGTATTTTGCATCTTAATTTACATTATTTTATTAAGATTCTGTGTATTTATTTTGATACTATTTTACATTATTGTATTTGTGTTTTGTATATATATATTTTTATACATATTTACATAATTTAATGTGTATTTTTATAAATATTTTATACAAATTTACGTAATTTTAGGTGTATTTTTTATATATTTTCATTCAAATTTAAATATTATTTTATGTGTATTTTGTATATGTATTTCAATACAAATCTACCTAATTTTATGTATATTTTGTACATGTATTTAAATACAAATTTATTTAATTATATGTGTATTTTGTATATCTATTTTCATACAAATTGAAATTAATTTTGTGTATTTTTGTATATATTTTTATACAAATTTTCGTATTTTTATGTGTATTTTGTATATTTATTTTCCTACATATATACGTTCTTTTATCGTAATTTTGTTTATTTATTTTTATACGAATTTACATTATTTTAGGTGTATTTGATATGTATATTTTTATACTTATTTATATCATTTTATTTGTGTTTTGAATATTTTCATAGAAATTTACTCTATTTTAATGGTATTCGTATATATATTTTGATACAAATTTACATTATTTATGTGTATTTTGCATATCTATTTCAATACAAATTTACCATATTGTATGTGTATTTTGTATATTTATTTTAATACAAATTTAATTATATTATGTGTATTTTTGTAAAAATTTGCGTTATTATTTGGGTATTTTGCATCTTTATTTTCATACAAATTTACATTATTTTATTGATATTCTGTTTATTTATTTTGATACGATTTTACTTTATTCTATTGTGTATTTTGTATATATATTTTTTACACATTTACATTATTTAATGTATATTTTGTATATATATTTTATATAAATTTACGCTATTTTATGTGTATTTGTTTATATATTTTCATACAAATTTACAATATTTTATGTATAATTTGTATATGTATTTCAATACAAATTTGCCTAATTTTATGTATATTTTGCATATCTATTTTCAAACAAATTTAAATTATTTTTATGTATTTTTTATATATTTTTATACAAATTTTAGTTATTTTATTTGTATATTGTATATATATTTTCCTATAAATATACATTCTTTTAGTGGAATTTTGTTCATTTATTTTCATAAGAATTTACATTATTTTATGTGTAATTTGTATATATATTTTTCTACGTATTTACATTATTTTATGTGTATTTTTTATATATATTTTCATAAAAATTTACGTTATTTTATTGTGTGTATTCGTATATGTTTTGATACAAATTTACATTATTTAATGTTTATTTTGCATATCTATTTCAATATAAATTTACCTTATTGTATGTGTATTTTGTATATTTATTTTAATACAAATTTAATTATTTTATGTGTATTTTGTATACATTTTCTTATACGTATTTAATTCATTTAATGTGTATTTTGTATATATATTTTTATAGTAATCTACGTTATTTTATGTTTATTCGTATATATATTTTGAAGCAAATTTACATTGTTTTATATGTATTTAGCATATCTATTTCAATACAAATCTACCTTATTGTATGTGCATTTTGTATATTTATTGTAATACAAATTTAAATATTTTATTATTTTGGTATATATATTTTTATAAAAAGAGTTTTATATAAATCTAAAATATTTTATGTGTATTTTGTATATCCATTTTCATACATATATAAATTTTTTATTGATATTTTGTTTATTTATTTTGACGCGATTTACATTATTTAATGTGTATTGTGTATATATATTTTTATACGTATTTACGTCATTTCATGTGTATTTTCTACATATATTTCTATAGAAATATATGTTATTTTATGTGTATTCGTATATATATTTTGAAACTAATATACATTGTTTTATGTGCATTTTGCATATTTTTTCAATATAAATTTACCTTATTGTACGTGCATTTTGTATATAAATTTAATACAAATTTAATTATTCTATGTGTATTTTTGTATATGTTTTTTCATAAAAAAATGCTTTATTTTATGGTTATTTTGCATCTTTATTTTCATACAAATTTACATTATTTTATTGATATTCTGTGTATTTATTTTGATACGATTTTACATTATTCTATGTTTATTTTGTATATATATTTCATACAAATGAACGTTATTTTATGTGAATTTGTTTTCATTTCATACAAATTTACATTATTTTATGTTTTTTTTTTACATGTATTTAAATACAAATTTAACTAATTATATGTGTATTTTGTATATCTATTTTCATACAAATTGAAATTAATTTTGTGTATTTTTGTATATATTTTTATTCAAATTTTCGTAATTTTATGTATATTTTGTATATTTATTTTCCTACAAATATACGTTCTTTTATCGGAATTTTATATATTTATTTTGATACGAATTTTCATTTTTTTAGGTGTATTTGATATATATTTTTATACTTATTTACATAATTTTATATGTATTTTGAATATATATTTTCATAGAAATTCACTCTATATGTATATGTATAGAAAATACACATGAAATAATCTAAATTCGTATCGAAATAAATGAACAAAATACCGATAAAATAATGTAATTTTGAATGAAAATATATATAGAAAATACACATAAAATAACGTAAATACAAATAAATATATACACATAAAATGATTTGAATTTGAATGAAAATAGATATAAAAATAAACATAAAATAAGTCAAATTTGTAATGAAATATATATACAAAATACACATAAAATAATGTAGATTTGTTTCAAAATATATACACGAATACACATAAAATAACGTAGATTTCTATAGAAATATATATACAAAATACACATGAAATGATGTAAATACGTATTAAAAATATATATACAAAATACACATTAAATAATGTAAATTCTTGTCAAAATAAATAATTAAAATATCAATAAAAGAATGTGTATTTGTATGAAAATACAAAATACACATAAAATAACGTAAATTTGTATAAAACTATATAAAAATAAACAAAAATAAATTAAATTTGTATGAAAATAAATATACAAAATACACATAAAATTAGGTAAATTTGTATAGAAATACATATACAAAATACACATAAAATAATGTAAATTTGAATGAAAATATATAAACAAATACACTTAAATTAACGTAAATTTGTATAAAATATATATACAAAATACTCATTAAATAATGTAAATATGTATAAAAAATATATATACAAAACACAAATAGAATAATGTAAAATCGTATCAAAATAAATACACAGAATGTAAATAAAATAATGTAAATTTGTATGAAAATAATAATAATAATAATAATGCAAAATACCCATAAAATAACGCATTTTTTTATAAATATACAAAATACACATGAAAGGATGTAAATACGTATAAAAATATATATACAAAATACACATTAAATAATGTTAATTCGCGTCAAAATAAATAAACAAAATATCAATAAAAGAATGTGTATTTTTATGAAAATAAATATACAAAATACACATAAGATAACATAAATTTGTATAAAACTATATACAAAAATACACAAAAATAATTTAAATTTGTATGAAAATAAAAATACAAAATACACATAAAATTAGGTAAATTTGTATTGAAATACATATACAAAATACACATAAAATACTGTAAATTTTAATGAAAATACATAAACAAATACACTTAAAATAACGTAAATTTGTATAAAAAAATATATACAAAACACAAATACAATAATGTAAAATCGTATCAAAATAAATACACAGAATATTAATAAAATAATATAAATCTGTATGAAAATAAAGAAGCAAAATACCCATAAAATAACGCATTTTTTTTATAAAAATATATATACAAAAATACACATAAAATGTTTTATTTGTATTAAAATAAATATACAAAATACACATACAATAAGGTAAATCTGTATTGAAATTGATATGCAAAATACATATAAAACAATGTAAATTTGTTTCAAAATATATATACGAATACACATAAAATAACGTAGATTTGTATAAAAATATATATACAAAATACACATAAAATGAAGTAAATACGTATAAATAAATGTATACAAAATACACATAAAATAATGTAAATTCGTATCAAAATAAATAAACAAAATACCAATAAAAGAATGTGTATTTGTATAAATATAAATATACAAAATACATATAAAATAACGTAAATTTGTATAAAACTATATACAAAAATACACAGAATTAATTAAATTCGTATGAAAATAGATATACAAAATACAGATAAAATAAGCTAAATTTGAATTGAAATGTATATACAAAATACATAAAATAATGTAAATTTGTATCAAAATATTTATAAAAATACATATAATAAAGTAAATTTGTTTAAAAATATATAAACAAAAGACACATTGAGTAATGTAAATAAGTATAAAAAATATGTACAAAATACACATATAATCATGTAATTCGTATCAAACTAAATAAACAAAATACCAATAAAATGATGTAAATTTCTATGAGAAAACATATACAAAATACACATAAATAACGCAAATATCAATAAAAATATATATAATATAATATATTTTTATACATATTTAAAATATTTAATGTATATTTTGTATATATATTTTATCCAAATTTACGCTATTTTATATGTATTTGTTTATATATTTTCATACAAATTTACATTATTTTATGTGAGTTTTGTATATGTATTTCAATACAAATTTGCCTAACTTTATGTGTATTTTGCATATCTATTTTCAAACAAATTTAAATTATTTTTGTATATTTTTGTATATATTTTTATACTATTTTTAGTTATTTTATTTGTTTTTTGTATATATATTTTCCTACAAATATACATTCTTTTATTGGAATTTTGTGTATTTAATTTTATACGAATTTACATTATTTTATGTGTATTTTGTATATATATTTTTCTACGTATTTAAAATATTTTATGTGTATTTTATATATACATTTTCATAAAAATTTACGTTATTTTATTGTGTGTATTCGTATATATTTTGAAACAAATTTTATACAAATTCATGTTATTTTATGTGTATTTGCATATATATTTTCATACAAATTTATATTATTTTATGTGTATTCTTACATATATTTTATTACAAATTTACCTTATTTTATGTTTATTTTGTATATTTATTTCATTCAATTTTAAATTATTTAATGTGTATTTTTGTATTTGTATTTAGGTTATCTTAGGTTATCTTTAGGTTACCATATTTTATATTTATTTTGTACATTTATTTCATTCAATTTTAAATTATTTTATGTGTATATTTGTATTTGTATTTAGGTTATTTTATGTGTATTTTGTATATATATTTTCATCCAAAATTACATTATTTTATTGGTATTTCTTAATTTAATTCGATACGAATTTAGATTATTTCATAGGTATTTTGTATACATATTTTTATACTCATTTACATTATCTAATGTGTGTTTTGTATATATATTTTTATGCAAATTTATTTAATGTTCATTTTTGTACATATATTTTTATAGAAATTTGCGTTATTTTATGTATATAGTTTTATATAAATTTACGATATTTTATGTGCATTTTGTATATTTATATTTATACAAATACACATTCTTTTATTGGTATATTGTTTATTAACATTTATACGAATTTACATTATTTTATGTGTATTCTGTATACATTTTTTATACGTATTTACTTAATTTTATTTGTATTTTGTATATGTATTTTTATAGAAATCTACGTTATTTTATGTGTATTCGTATATATATTTTGAAACAAATTACATTATTTTATATGTATTTTGCATATCTATTTCAATACAAATTTTGTATTTTTATTTTTATTTTAATACAAGTTCAAATATTTTATGTGTATTTTAGTATCAATAATTTTATAAAAAATGCGTTATTTTATAGGTATTTTGCATCTTAATTTTCATTTTATATGTACTTTGTATATATATTTTTATACGCTTTTACATTATTTAATATTTATTTTGAATATACATTTTTATACAAATTCATGGTATTTTATGTGAATTTGAATATATATTTTCATATAAATTTACATTATTTTATATGTATTTTTGTACATATATTTTATTACAAATCTACCTTATTTTATGTTTATTTTATATGTGTATTTAGTATATTTATATTTATCCAAATACACATTCTTTTATTGGTATTTTGTTTATTTATTTTAATTCGAATTTACATTATTTTATGTGTATCTTGCATACATTTTTTATACGTATTTACTTAATTTTATGTGTATTTTGTATATATATTTTTATAGAAATCTACGTTTTTTTATTTGTATTCGTATATATATTTTGAAACAAATTTTTTTTTTTTTTTTTTTTTTTTTAAATTTATTTGTTTTTGTGTATTATATATATTTTTATAGAAATCTACGTTTTTTTATTTGTATTCGTATATATATTTTGAAACAAATTCACATTGTTTTATATGTATTTTTGCATATCTCTTTCAATACAAATTTATCTTATTGTATGTGCATTTTGTATATTTATTTCAATACAAATTTAAATATTTTATGTGTATTTGTGTATATATATTTTTATAAGAAGTGCGCTATTTTATGGGAATTTTGCATCTTTATTTTCATACAAATTTACATTATTTTATTAACATTCGGTGTATTTATTTTGATACGATTTTACATTATTCTATTTGTTTTTTGTATATACTTTTTTATACATATTTACATTATTTAATGTGTATCTTGCATATATTTTATACAAATTTATTATCTATTATCTATTTTCATACAAATACACATTCTTTTCAAGATATTTTGTTTATTTATTTTGACACGAATTTACATTATTTGATATGTATTTTGTATATATATTTTTAAATGTATTTACATAATTTCATATGTATTTTGTATATATATTTCTATAGAAATCTACTTTATTTTATGTGTATTCGTATATATATTTTGAAACAAATTTACATTGTTTTATATGTATTTTTGAATATCTCTTTCAATACAAATTTACCTTACTGTAAATGCATTTTGTATATTTATTTCAATACAAATTTAAATATTTTTTGTGTATTTTGGTATATATATTTTATAAAAAATGCGATAATTTTTGGGAATTTTGCATCTTTATTTTCATACAAATTTACATTATTTTATTGATATTCTGTGTATTTATTTTGATACGATTTTATATTATTCTATTTGTTTTATGCATATATTTTTTTATACACATTTACATTATTTAATGTGCATCTTGCATATATATTTTATACAAATTTACGTTATTTTAAGTGTATTTGTTTATATATTTTCATTCAAATTTACATTATTTGATGTATATTTTGTATATGTATTTCAATACAAATTTACCTAGTTTTATGTGTATTTTGTATATTTCTTTTCAAACAAATTTAAATTATTTTTGTGTATTTTTGTATATAGTTTTATACAAATTTAGGTTATTTTATGTACGCATTTACATTATTTAGTGTGTGTTTTGCATATATATTTTTATGCAAATTTACTTTATTTTAAGTGCATTTTTGTACATATATTTTTATAGAAATTTGCGTTATTTGTATATGTTTTCTCATACAAATTTACATTATTTTATTGCTATTTTTTTTTATACGAATTACATGATTATATGTGTATTTTGTACATATTTTTTATATGTATTTACATTACTTAATGTGTATTTTGTTTATATATTTTTAAACAAATCTACGTTATTATATGTATTTGTATAAATATTTTGATACAGATTTACATTATTTTATGTATTTTGTATGTACATTTCAATTCAAATTTAGCTTATTTTAGCTGTATTTTGTATATATATTTTCATACAAATTTAATAACTTCTGTGTATTTCTGTATATAGTTTTATACAAATTTACGATATTTTATGTGTATTTTGTATATTTATATTTAAACAAATACACTTTCTTTTACTGGTATTTTGTTTATTTATTTTGATACAATTTTTATGTGTATTTTGTATTCATTTTTTTTATACGTATTTACTTCATTTTATGTGTATTTTGTATATATTTTTATAGAAATCAACGTTATTTTATGTGTATTCGTATATATATTTTGAAACAAATTTACATTGTTTTATATGTATTTTGCATATCTATTTCAATAAAAATTTACCTTACAGTATGTGCATTTTTTATATTTATTTTAATACAAATTTTAATATTTTATGTGTATTTTGGTATATATATTTTTATAAAAAATGCGTTATTTTATGGCTATTTGCATCTTTATTTTCATACAAATTTCATTATTTTATTAATATTCTGTGTATTTATTTTGATACGATTTTACATTATTCTATTTGTGTTTTGTATATATTTTTTTATACATATTTACATTATTTAATTAGTATTTTGTATATATATTTGATACAAATTTACGTTATTTTAAGTGTATATGTTTATATATTTTCATTCAAACTTCCATTATTTTATGTGTATTTTGTATATGTATTTCAATACAAATTTACCTAATTTTATGTGTATTTTGTATATTTATTTTCATACAAATTTAAATTATTTTTGTGTATTTTTGTACATAGTTTTATACAAACTTAGGTTATTTTATGAGTATTTTGTATATCTATTTTCATACAAATACACATTCTTTTATTGATATTTTGTTTATTTATTTTGACGAGAATTTAAATTATTTAATGTGTATTTTACGAAAATTTGTATGAAAATATATAAAAAAATAAACAAAAATAATTTCAATTTGTATGAAAATAAATATACAAAATACACATGTATTTTGTATATCTATTTTCACACAAATTTAATTACTTCTGTGTATTTTTGCATATAGTTTTATATAAATTTACGTTATTTTATTTGTATTTTGTATATTTATATATATACAATACACATTCTTTTATTAGTATTTTGTTTATTTATTTTGATACGAGTTTACATTATTTTATGTGTATTTTGTATACCTGTTTTTATACGTATTTACTTCATTTGATGTTTATTTTGTATATTTATTTTCATAGAAATCTGCGTTATTTTATGTGTATTCGTATATATATTTTGAAAAAAATTTACATGGTTTTATATGTATTTTGCATATCTATTTCAATACAAATTTACCTTATTTTATGTGCATTTTGTATATTTATTTTAATACAAATTCAAATATTTTATGTGTGTCTTGGTATAAATATTTTTATAAAAAATGCGTTATTTTATGGGTATTTTGCATCTTAATTTTCATACAAATTTACATTTTTTTATCAATATTCTGTGTATTTATTTTGATACGATTTTATATTATTCTATTTGTGTTTTGTATATATTTATTTATACATATTTTCATTATTTAATGTGTATTTTTTATATATATTTTATACAAATTTACGTTATTTTAAGTGTATTTGTTTATATATTTTCATTCAAATTTACATTATTTTATGTGTATTTTGTAAATGTATTTCAATACATATTTACCTAATTTTATGTGTATTTTGTATATTTATTTTCATACAAATTAAAATTATTTAATGTGTATCTTGCATATATATTTTATGCAAATTTACGTTATTTTAAGTGTATTTGTTTATATATTTTCATTCAAATTTACATTATTCTATGTGTATTTTGTATAAGTATGCATATATATTTTATACAAATTTACGTTATTTTAAGTGTATTTGTTTATATATTTTCATTCAAATTTACATTATTTTATGTGTATTTTGTAAATGTATTTCAATACAAATTTACCTAATTTTATGTGTATTTTGTATATTTATTTTCATACAAATTAAAATTATTTTTGTCTATTTTTGTATATAGTTTTATACAAATTTAGGTGATTTTATGTGTATATTGTATATCTATTTTCATACAAATACACATTTTTTTATTGATATTTTGTTTATTTATTTTGACGCGAATTTACATTATTTAATGTGTATTTTATATATATTTTTATACGTGTTTACATCATTTGATGTGTATTTTGTATATATATTTCTTTAGAAATGTACGTTGATTTATGAGTATTCGTATATAGATTTTGAAATAAATTTACACTGTTTTATGTGTATTTTGCATATTTTTTCAATACAAATTTACCTTATTGTATATGCATTTTGTATATTAATTTTAATACAAATTTAATTATGCAATGAGTATTTTTGTATATGTATTTTTATAAAAATATGCTTTATTTTATGGGTATTTTGCATTTTTATTTTCATACAAATTTACATTATTTTATTTATATTCTGTTTATTTTTTTTAAACAATTTTACATTATTCTGTGTATTTTGTATATCTATTTTTATACGTATTTACTTAATTTTTTGTGTATTATATATATTTTTATAGAAATCTACGTTATTTTATGTGTATTCGTAAATATATTTTGAAACAAATTTACATTGTTTTATATGTATTTTTGCATATCTCTTTCAATACATTTATTGTATGTGCATTTTGTATATTTATTTCAATACAAATTTAAATATTTTATGTGTATTTTGGTATATATATTTTAATAAGAAATGCGCTATTTGATGGGAATTTTGCATCTTTATTTTCATACAAATTTACATTATTTTATTAATATTCTTTATATTTATTTTGATACAATGTTACATTATTCTATTTGTTTTTTGTATATATATTTTTTATACATATTTACATTATTTAATGTGTATCTTGCATATATATTTCACGCAAATTTATTATCTATTATTTATTTTCATACAAATACACATTCTTTTCATGATATTTTGTTTATTTATTTTGACACGAATTTACCTAGATATGTATTATGTATATATATTTTTATACGTATTAACATAATTTCATGTGTATTTTGTATATATATTTCTATAGAAATCTACGTTATTTTATGTGTATTCGTATATATATTTTGAAACAAATTTACTTTGTTTTATATGTATTTTTGAATATCTCTTTCAATACATATTTACCTTACTGTATATGCATTTTGTATATTTATTTCAATACAAATTTAAATATTTTATGTGTATTTTGGTATATATATTTTTATAAAAAAATGCGCTATTTTATGGGAATTTTGCATCTTTCTTTTCATACAAATTTACATTATTTTATTGATATTCTGTGTATTTATATTGATAGGATTTTACATTATTCTATTTCTTTTTTGTATATATTTTTTTATACACATTTACATTATTTAATGTGTATCTTGCATATATATTTTATACAAATTTACGTTATTTTAAGTGTATTTGTTTATATATTTTCATTCAAATTTACATTATTCTATGTGTATTTTGTATAAGTATTTCAATACAAATTTACCTAATTTTATGTGTATTTTGTATATTTCTTTTCATACAAATTTTAAATATTTTTGTGTATTTTTGTATATAGTTTTATACAAATTTAGGTTATTTTATGTACGCATTTACATTATTTAATGTGTGTTTTGTATATATATTTTTATGCAAATTTACTTTATTTTATGTGCATTTTTGTACATGTATTTTTTTAGAAATTTGCGTTAATTTATGTGTATTTGTATATGTTTTCTCATACAAATTTACATTATTTTATTGCTATTTTGTTTATTTATTTTGATACGAATGAAAATAGATATACAAAATATACATAAAAAAAAACTAAATTTGTATTGAAATATATATACAAAATACATAAAATAATGTAAATTTGTATCAAAATATTTTAACAGATGCGCATAAAATAACGTAAATTTGTTTTAAAATATACAAAATACACATTAAATAATGTAAATATGTATAAAAAAATATATACAAAACACAAATAGAATAATGTAAAATCGTATCAAAATAAATACACAGAATATTAATAAAACAATGTAAATTTGTATGAAAATAAAGATCCAAAATACCCATTAAATAACGCATTTTTTATAAAAATATACATACCAAAATACACATGAAAAAATAAATTTCTATTAAAATATACAAAATACACATACAATAAGGTAAATCTGTATTGAAATAGATATGCAAAATACATATAAAACAGTGTAAATTTGTTTCAAAATATATATACGAATACACATAAAATAACGTAGATTTGTATAAAAATATATATACAAAATACACATAAAATGAAGTAAATACGTATTAGAAAATGTATACAAAATACACATAAAATAATGTAAATTCGTATCAAAATAAATAAACAAAATACCAATAAAAGAATGTGTATTTGTATAAATATAAATATACAAAATACACATAAAATAACGTCAATTTGTATAAAACTATATACAAAAATACACAGAAGTAATTAAATTCGTATGAAAATAGATATACAAAATACAGATAAAATAAGCTAAATTTGAATTGAAATGTATATACAAAATACAATATTTTATGTGTATATTTGTATTTGTATTTAGGTTATTTTATGTGTATTTTGTATATATATTTTCATCCAAAATTATATTATTTTACTGGTATTTTCTTAATTTAATTCGAAACGAATTTAGATTATTTCATAGGTATTTTCTGTACATATTTTTATACTCATTTACATTATCTAATGTGTGTTTTGTATATATATTTTTATGCAAATTTATTTTATGTTCATTTTTGTACATATATTTTTATAGAAATTTGCGTTATTTTATGTATATAGTTTTATATAAATTTACGTTATTTTATGTGCAGTTTGTATATTTATATTTATACAAATACACATTCTTTTATTGGTATATTGTTTATTTGCATTTATACGAATTTACATTATTTTATGTTTATTTTGTATACATTTTTTTATACGTATTTATTTAATTTTATGTGTATTTTGTATATGTATTTCTATAGAAATCTACGTTATTTTATGTGTATTCGTATATATATTTTGAAACAAATTTACATTATTTTATATGTATTTTGCATATCTATTTCAATACAAATTTACCTTATTGTATGTGCATTTTGTATATTTATTTTAATACAAATTGAAATATTTTATGTGTATTTTGGTATCAATAATTTTATAAAAAATGCGTTAATTTATAGGTATTTTGCATCTTAATTTTCATACAAATTTGCATTATTTTATTAATATTCTGTGTATATATTTTGATACGATTTTACATTATTCTATTTATGTTTTGTATATATTTTTTTATACATATTTACATTATTTAATGTGTATTTTGTACATATATTTCATACAAATTTACGTTATTATATGTGTATTTGTTTATATATTTTCTTTCAAATTTACAATTTTTTATGTGTATTTTGTATATGTATTTCAATACAAATTAACCTAATTTTATTTATTTTCATAGAAATTAATATTATTTTTGTTTATTTTTTTATATATTTTCATACAAATTTTCGCTATTTTATGTGTATTTTGAATATTTATTTTTTCTACAAATATACGTCCTTTTTTTCTGAATTTTGTTTAATGAATTTGAAACGAATTTACCTTATTTTGTATATCTATTTTCATACAAATTAAAATACTTCTGTGTATTTTTGTATATAGTTTTATATAAATTTACGTTTTTTTATGTGTATTTTGTATATTTATATTTATACAAATACACATTCTTTTATTGGTATTTTGTATATTTATTTTGATGCGAATTTACATTATTTTATGTGTATTTTGTATACATTTTTTTATACGTATTTACTTCATTTTATGTGTATTTTGTATATATATTTTTATAGAAATCTACGTTATTTTTTGTTTAAGTATATATATTTTGAAACAAATTTACATTGTTTTATATGTATTTTGCATATCTATTTCAATACAAATTTACCTTATTGTATGTGTTTTTTGTATATTTATTTTAATACAAATTTAATTTTTTTATGTGTATTTTGGAATATATGGTAAGGTAAATTTGTATTGAAAGACATATTCAAAAATACATATAAAACAATGTAAATTTGTTTCAAAATATATATACGAATACACATAAAATAACGTAGATTTCTATAAAAATATATACAAAATACACATAAAATGAAGTAAATACGTATAAAAAAATTAATACAAAATACACATAAAAATCGTATCAAAATAAATAAACAAAATACCAGTAAAAGAATGTGTATTTGTATAAATATAAATATACAAAATACACAAAAAATATCGTAAATTTGTATAAAACTATATACAAAAATACACAGAAGTAATTAAATTTGTATGAAAATATATATACAAAATACAGCTAAAATAAGCTAAACTTGAATTGAAATGTACATACAAAATACATAAAATAATGTAAATCTGTATCAAAATATTTATACAAATACATATGATAACGTAGATTTGTTTAAAAATATATAAACAAAATACACATTAAGTAATGTAAATACGTATAAAAAATATGTACAAAATACACAAATAATCAGTAATTCGTATCAAAATAAACAAACAAAATAGCAATAAAATAATGTAAATTTGTATGAGAAAACATATACAAATAACGCAAATTTCTATAAAAATATATGTACAAAAATGCACATAAAATAAAGTAAATTTGCATAAAAATATATATACAAAACACACGCTAAATAATGTAAATGCGTACATAAAATAACCTAAATTTGTATAAAACTATATACAAAAATACACAAAAATAATTTTAATTAGGTAAATTTGTATTGAAATACATATACAAAATACACATCAAATAATGTAAATTTCACTGAAAATATATAAACAAATACACTTAAAATAATGTAAATTTGTATAAAATATATATGCAAGATACACATTAAATAATGTAAATATATACAAAAAACAAATAGAATAATGTAAAATCGTATCAAAATAAATACACAGAATATCAATAAAATAATGTAAATTTGTATGAAAATAAAGATGCAAAATTCCCAAAAATTATCGCATTTTTTATAAAAATATATTTAAGAAAATACACATAAAATATTTAAATTTGTATTGAAATAAATATACAAAATGCATATACAGTAAGGTAAATTTGTATTGAAAGAGATATTCAAAAATACATATAAAACAATGTAAATTTGTTTCAAAATATATATACGAATACACATAAAATAAAGTAGATTTCTATAGAAATATATATACAAAATACATATGAAATTATGTAAATACGTATAAAAATATATATACAAAATACATATCAAATAATGTAAATTCGTGTCAAAATAAATAAACAAAATATCATGAAAAGAATGTGTATTTGTATGAAAATAGATAATAGATAATAAATTTGTATAAAATATATATGCAAGATACACATTAAATAATGTAAATATGTATAAAAAGTATATACAAAAAGAAAATAGAATAATGTAACATCGTATCAAAATAAATACGCCGAATATTAATAAAATAATGTTAATTTGTATGAAAATAAAGATGCAAAATTCCCATAAAATAGCGCATTTCTTATAAAAATATATATACCAAAATACACATAAAATATTTAAATTTGCATTGAAATAAATGTACAAAATGCACATACAATAAGGTAAATTTGTATTGAAAGAGATATGCAAAAATACATATAAAACAATGTAAATTTGTTTCAAAATATATATACGAATACAAATAAAAAAACGTAGATTTCTATAAAAATATATATACAAAATACACATAAAATTAAGTAAATACGTATAAAAAAATTATACAAAATATACATAAAATAATGTAAATTCGAATTAAAATAAATAAACAAAATACCAATAAAAGAATGTGTATTTGGATAAATATAAATATACAAAATACACATACAAAATAAACATAAAATAAGGTAGATTTGTAATAAAATATATGTACAAAATACACATAAAATAATGTATATTTATATGAAAATATATATACAAATACACATAAAATACCATGAATTTGTATAAAAATATATATTCAAAATAAATATTAAATAATGTAAAAGCGTATAAAAATATATATACAAAGTACATATAAAATAATGTAAATTCGTATCAATATAAATCAGCAAAACACCAATAAAATAATATATATTTGAATGAAAATAGATTTACAAAATACACATAACATAACTAAAATTTGTGTTAAAATATATACAAAAATACATATAAATAATTTGAGTTTGTATGAAAATAGGTATACAAAATACACATAAAACTAGGTAAATTTCTTTTGAAATGTATATACAAAATACCCATAAAATATTGTAAATTTGTGTCAAAATATATAAACAAATACACATAAAATAACGTAAATTTGTATGAAAAATATATACAAAATACGCATAGAATAACTTCAATTCGTATCAAAATGAATGAGCAGAATATCAAAAAAATAATGTAAATTTGTATGAAAATAAAGATGTAAAATACCCAAAAAATAAAGCATATGTTTATAAAAATACAGATACAAAAATACACATCGAATAATTAAATTTGTATTAAAATTAATATACAAAATGCGTATATAATAAGATAAATTTGTATTGAAAAAATATGCAACATACACGTTTACTCATACAAATTTATATTATTTTATTGGTATTTTGTTTATTTATTTTGATACGAATTACATGATTATATGTGTATTTTGTACATATTTTTTATACGTATTTACATTATTTAATGTGTATTTCGTTTATATATTTTCATACAAATTTACGTTATTATATGTGTATTTGTATAAATATTTTGATACAAATTTACTTAATTTCATGTATTTTGTACATATATTTCAATTCAAATTTAGCTTATTTTATCTGTATTTTTTATATCTATTTTCATACGAATTTAATTACTTTTGTGTATTTTTGTATATAGTTTTATACAAATTTACGTTATTTTATGTGTATTTTGTATATTTATATTTATAGAAATACACATTCTTTTTTTGGTATTTTGTTTATTTATTTTGATACGAATTTACATTATTTTATGTGTAATTTGTATACATTTTTTTATACGTATTTACTTCATTTTATGTGTATATTGTATATATATTTTTATACAAATCTACGTTATTTTATGTGTATTCGTATATATATTTTGAAACAAATTTACATTGTTTTATATGTATTTTGCAAATCTATTTCAATACAGATTTACCTTATTGTATATGTATTTTGTTTATTTATTTTAATGCAAATTAATTTTTTTATGTGTATTTTTGTATAAATATATTTCTATAAAAAAATGCGTTATTTTATGGGTATTTTGCTTCTTTATTTTCATAAAAATTTACATTATTTTATTAATATTCTGTGTATTTATTTTGATACGGTTTTACATTATTCTATTTGTGTTTTGTATATATTTTTTTATTCAAATTTACGTTATTTTAATTGTATTTATTTATGTATTTTCATTCAAATTTACATTATTTTATGTGTATTTTGTATATGTTTTTCAATACAAATTTACCTAATTTTATGTGTATTTTGTATATTTATTTGCATACAAATTTAAATTATTTTTGTGTATTTTTGTATATAGTCTTATACAAATTTATGTTATCTTATGTGTATTTTGTATATATATATATATATACATATATATATATATATATATATATATATATATATATATATATATATATATATATATATATATATATATATATATATATATATATATATATATATATATATATATATATATATATATATATATATATATATATATATATATATATATATATATATATATATATATATATATATATATATATGTATATATATATATATATATATATATATATATATATATATATATATATACGTATTTACATCCTTTCATGTGTATTTTGAATATTTTATGGGTATTTTGCATCTTTATTTTCATACAAATTTACATTATTTTATTTACATTCTATGTATTTATTATGATACGATTTTACATTATTCTATTTGTGTATTACAAAACACAAATAGAATAATGTAAATATTAATAAAATAATGTAAATTTGTATGAAAATTAAGATGCAAAATACCCATACAATAACGCATTTTTTATAAAAATATATATACGAAAACACATAAAATATCTGATTTTGTATTAAAATAAGTATACAAAATGCACATACAATAAGGAAAATTTGTATTGAAATAGATACGCAAAATACATAAAAAAACAATGTAAATTTGTTTCAAAATATATAAAGGAATACACCTAAAATAACATAGATTTCTATAAAAATATATATACAAAATACACATATAATTAAGTAAATACGTATAAAAAAATGTATACAAAATACACATAAAATAATGTAAACTCGTATCAAAATAAATAAACAAAATACTAATAAAAGATAAATATACAAAATACACATAAAATAACGTAAATTTATATAAAACTATGTACAAAAATACATAAAAGTAATTAAATTTGTATTAAAATAGATATACAAAATACACATAAAATAAGCTAAATTTGAATTGAAATATATATACAAAATACATAAAATAATGTAAATTTTTATCAAAATACTTATAAAAATACACATATAATAACGTAAATTTGTAAAAAAATATATAAACAAAATACACATTAAATAATGTAAATACGTATAAAAAAATGTACAAAATACACAAACAATCATGTAATTCGTATCAAAATAAATAGACAAAATACCAATAAAATAATGTAAATTTCTATGAGAAAACATATACAAAATACACATAAATAACGCAAATGTCATTAAAAATATATATAATATAATATATTTTTATACATATTTAAAATATTTAATGTATATTTTGTATATATATATTTTATCCAAATTTACGTTATTTTAGTGTATTTGTATATATATTTTTATACAAATTTACATTATTTTATGAGAGTTTTGTATATGTATTTCAATACAAATATGCCTAACTTTATGTGTATTTTGCATATCTATTTTCAAACAAACTTAAATAATTTTTGTGTATTTTTGTATATATTTTTATACAAATTTAAGTTATTTTATTTGCTTTTTGTATATATATTTTTCTACAAATATACATTCTTTTATTGGAGTTTTGTGTATTTATTTTGTTACGAGTTTACATTATTTTATGTGTATTTTGTATATATATTTTTCTACGTATATAAGTTATTTTATGTGTATTTTATATATACATTTTCATAAAAAATTACGTTATTTTATTGTTTGTATTCGTATATATTTTGAAACAAATTTTATACAAATTCATGTTATTTTATGTGTATTTGTATATATATTTTCATACAAATTTATATTATTTTATGTGTATTTTTACATATATTTTATTACAAATTTACCTTATTTTATGTTTATTTTGTATATTTATTTCATTCAATTTTAAATTATTTAATGTGTTTATTTGTATTTGTATTTAGGTTATTTTATGTGTGTTTTCTATATATATTTTCATCCAAAATTACATTAATTTATTGTTATTTTCTTAATTTAACTCGATACGAATTTAGATTATTTCATAGGTATTTTGTATACATATTTTTATACTCATTTACATTATCTAATGTGTGTTTTGTATATATATTTTTTATGCAAATTAATTTTATGTGCATTTTTGTACATATATTTTTATAGAAATTTGCGTTATTTTATGTGTATTTTGTATATGTTTTCTCATAGAAATTGACATTATTTAATTAGTTTTTTGTTTATTTATTTTGATATGAATGACATGATTATTTGTGTATTTTTTACATATTTTTTTATACGTATTTACATTACTTAATGTGTATTTTGTTTATATAATTTTATACAAATTTACGTTATTATATGTGTATTTGTTAAAAATATTTTGAAACAAATTTACTTTATTTTATGTATTTTGTATATATATTTCAATTCAAATTTAGCTTATTTTGTGTGTATTTTGTATATCTATTTTCATACAAATTTAATTACTTCTGTGTATTTTTGTATATAGTTTTATACAAATTTACGTTATTTTATGTGCATTTTGTATATTTATATTTATACAAATACACATTCGTTTATTGGTATTTTGTTTATTTATATTTATACGAATTTACATTATTTTATGTGTATTTTGTGTACTTTTTCTATTCGTATTTACTTAATTTTATGTGTATTTAGTATATATATTTTATAGAAATCTACGTTATTATATGTGTATTCGTATATATATTTTGAAACAAATTTACATTGTTTTATATGTATTTTGCATATCTATTTCAATACAAATTTACCTTATTGTATGTGCATTTTGTATATTTATTTTAATACAAATTCAAATATTTTATGAGTATCTTGGTATATATTATTTTAAAAAAATGCGTTATTTTATAGGTATTTTGCATCTTAGTTTTCATACAAATTTACATTATTTTATTAATATTCTGTGTATATATTTTGATACGATTTTATATTATACTATTTGTGTTTTGTATATATTTTTTTATACATATTTTCATTATTTAATGTGTATTTTTTATATATATTTTATACAAATTTACGTTATTTTAAGTGTATTTCTTTATATAATTTCATTCAAATTTACATTATTTTAAATTTATTTTGTATATGTATTTCAATACAAATTTACCTAATTTTATGTGTATTTTGTATATTTATTTTCATACAAATTAAAATTATTTTTGTGTTTTTTTGTATATAGTTTTATACAAATTTATGTTATTTTATGTGTATTTTCTATATCTAGTTTCATACAAATACACATTCTTTTATTGATATTTTGTTTATTTATTTTGACGCGAGTTTACATTATTTAATGGCTTCCTACAAATGAATAGACCATTTAATATTATTATTATTATTATTATTATTATTATTTTATTGCTATTTTGTTTATTTATTTTGATACGAATTACATGATTATATGAGTATTTTGTACATGTTTTTTATACGTGTTTTCAAAATATTTAATGTGTATTTTGTTTATATATTTTTAAACAAATTAACGTTATTAAATGTGTATTTGTGTATATATTTGATACAAATTTACATTATTTTATGTATTTTGTATATACATTTCAACTCAAATTTAGCTTATTTTATTTTTATTTTGTATATATATTTTCATACAAATTTAATTACTTCTGTGTATTTTTGTATATAGTTTAATACAAATTTACGTTATTTTATGTGTATTTTGTATATTTATATTTATACAAATACACATTCTTTTATTGGTATTATTTTATGTGTATTTTGTATACATTTGTTTATACGTATTTACTTCTTTTTATGTGTATTTTGTATATATTTTTATAGAAATCTACGTTATTTTGTGTGTATTCGTATATATATTTTGAAACAAATTTACATTGTTTTATATGTATTTTGCATTTCTATTTCAATACAAATTTACCTTATTATATGTGCATTTTGTATATTTATTTTAATACAAATTCAAATATTTTATGTGTATTTAGGTATATATATATTTATAAAAAAAAGTGCGTTTCTTTATGGGTATTTTGCATCTTAATTTACATACAAATTTTAATTATTTTATTAAGATTCTCTGTATTTATTTTGATACTATTTTACATTATTCTATTTGTGTTTTGTATATATATTTTTTTATACATATTTACATAATTTAATGTGTATTTTTTATATATATTTTATACAAATTTACGTAATTTTAGGTGTATTTTATATATATTTTCATTCAAATTTAAATATTATTTTATGTGTATTTTGTATATGTATTTCGATACAAATCTACCTAATTTTAAGTATATTTTGTACATGTATTTAGATACAAATTTATTTCATTATATGAGTATTTTGTATATCTATTTTCATACAAATTGAAATTAATTTTGTGTATTGTTGTATATATTTTTATACAAATATATTTTGTATATTTATTTTCCTACATATATACGTTCTTTTATCGTAATTTTCTTTCTTTATTTTTATTCGAATTTACATTATTTTAGGTGTATTTGATATGTATATTTTTATACTTATTTATATCATTTTATTTGTGTTTTGAATATATATTTTCATAGAAATTTACTCTATTTTATAGGTATTCGTATATATATTTTGATACAAATTTACATTATTTATGTTTATTTTGCATATCTATTTCAATACAAATTTACAATATTGTATGTGTATTTTGTATATTTATTTTAATACAAATTTAATTATTTTATGTGTATTTTTGTAAAAATATGCGTTATTATTTGGGTATTTTGCATCTTTATTTTCATACAAATTTACATTATTTTATTGATATTCTGTTTATTTATTTTGATACGATTTTACATTATTCTATGTGTATTTTGTATATATATTTTTATACACATCTACATTATTTAATGTATATTTTGTATATATATTTTATATAAATTTACGCTAATTTATGTGTATTTGTTTATATATTTTCTTACAAATTTACAATATTTTATGTGTAATTTGTATATGTATTTCAATACAGATTTGCCTAATTTTATGTGTATTTTGCATATCTATTTTCAAACAAATTTAAATTATTTTTATGTATTTTTTATATATTTTTATACAAATTTTAGTTATTTTATTTGTATTTTGTATTTATATTTTCCTACAAATATACATTCTTTTAGTGGAATTTTGTTCATTTATTTTCATAAGAATTTACATAATTTTATGTGTATTTTGTATATATATTTTTCTACGTATTTACATTATTTTATGTGTATTTTTTATATATATTTTCATAAAAATTTACGTTATTTTATTGTGTGTATTCGTATATGTTTTGATACAAATTTACATTATTTTATGTTTATTTTGCATATCTATTTCAATATAGATTTACCTTATTGTATGTGTATTTTGTATATTTATTTTAATACAAATTTAATTATTTTATGTGTACTTTGTATACATTTTCTTATACGTATTTACTTCATTTAATGTGTATTATTAATATATATTTTTATAGTAATCTACGTTATTTTATGTGTATTGGTATATATATTTTCAATCAAATTTACATTGTTTTATATGTATTTAGCATATCTATTTCAATATAAATCTACCTTATTGTATGTGCATTTTGTATATTTATTATAATACAAATTTAAATATTTTATTATTTTGGTATATATATTTTTATAAAAAGAGTTTTATATATATTTAAAATATTTTATGTGTATTTTGTATATCTATTTTCATACAAATACACATTTTTTATTGATATTTTGTTTATTTATTTTGACGCGAATTCACATTATTTAATGTGTATTGTGTATATATATTTTTATACGTATTTACGTCATTTCATGTGTATTTTGTATATATATTTCTATAGAAATATATGTTATTTTATGTGTATTCGTATATATATTTTGAAACAAATATACATTGTTTTATGTGCATTTTTCATATTTTTTCAATATAAATTTACCTTATTGTACGTGCATTTTGTATATTAATTTTAATACAAATTTAATTATTCCATGTGTATTTTTGGATATGTATTTTCGTAAAAAATGCTTTATTTTATGGGTATTTTGCATCTTTATTTTCATACAAATTTACATTATTTTATTGATATTCTGTGTATTTATTTTGATATGTATACGATTTTACATTATTCTATGTATATTTTGTATATATATTTCATACAAATGAACGTTATTTTATGTGAATTTGTTTTCATTTCATACAAATTTACATTATTTTATGTGTATTTTGTACATGTACTTAAATACAAATTTAACTAATTATATGTGTATTATGTATATCTATTTTCATACAAATTGAAATTAATTTTGTGTATTTTAGTATATATTTTTATTCAAATTTTCGTAATTTTATGTGAATTTTGTATATTTATTTTTCTACAAATATACGTTCTTTAATCGGAATTTTGTTTATTTATTTTGATACGAATTTTCATTATTTTAGGGGTATTTGATATATATATTTTTATACTTATTTACATAATTTTATATGTATTTTGAATATATATTTTCATAGAAATTTACTCTATTTTATGTGTATTCGTATATATATTTTGATACAAATTTACATTATTTATGTGTATTTCGCATATCTATTTCAATACAAATTTTCTTTATTGTATGCCTTTTGTATATTTATTTTGATGCAAATTTAATTATTTTATGTGTATTTTTGTATATATATTTTTAAACAAATATGCGTTATTATAAGGGTATTTTGCATCTTTATTTTCATACAAATTTACAATATTTTATTGATTGTCTGTTTATTTATTTTGATACTATTTTACGTTATTCTGTGTATTTTGAATATATATTTTTAGACATATTTACATTATTTAATGTATATTTTGTATATATATTTTGTGGAAATTTACGTTATCTTATGTGTATTTTTTTATATGTATTTCAATAAAATTTGCCTAATTTCATTTGTATTTTGCATATCTATTTTCAAACAAATTTAAATTATTTTTGTGTATTTTTGTATTATTTTTATACAAATTTTTTTTTTTTTTTTTGTATTTTGTATATATATTTTCCTACACATATACATTCTTTTAGAGGAAATTTTGTTTATTTATTTTGATACGAATTTACATTATTTTATGTGTATTTTGTATATATATTTTTCTATGTATTTACATTATTTTATGTGTATTTTGTATATATATTTTCATAAAAATTTACGTAATTTTATTGTGTGTATTCGTATATATTTTTATAAAAATCTTCATTATTTTATGTGTTTTTTGCATATCTATTTCAATAAAAATCTACCTTATTGTATGTGTATTTTGTATATTTATTTTAATACAAATTTAATTATTTTATGTGTATTTTTGTATATATTTTTTTTTAAATATGAGATATTTTATGGGTATTTTGCATCTTTAATTTTATAAATTTTTACATTACGTACATATCTTTTATACGTATTTACATTATTTAATGTGTATTTTGTTTATATTTTTTTATACAAATTTACGTTATTATATGTGTATTTGAATATATATTTTGATACAAATTTGCATTATTTTATGTATTTTCTATATTTATTTCAATTCAAATTTAGCTTATTTTCATACAAATTTAATTATTTTTGTTTATTTTTGTATATAGTTTTATACAATTTTACGTTATTTTATGTGTATTTTGTATATTTATATTTATACAAGTAAACATTCTTTTATTGGCATTTAGTTAATTTATTTTGATACGAATTTACATTATTTTATGTGTATTTTGTATACATTTTCTTATACGTATTTACCTCATTTTATGTGTATTTTGTATATATATTTTATAGAAATCTACGTTATTTTATGTGTATTCGTATGTATATTTTGAAACAAATTTACATTGTTTTATATGTATTTTGCATATCTATTTCAATACAAATTTACCTTATTGTATGTGCATTTTGTTTATTTATTGTAATACAAATTTAAATATTTTATGTGCATTTTGGTATATATATTTTCATAAAAAATGCGTTGTTTTATGGGTATTTTGCATTTTTATTTTCATACAAATTTACATTATTTTATTAATATTCTGTGCATTTATTTTGATACTATTTTACATAATTCTATTTGTGTTTTGTATATATATTTTTTATACATATTTACTATATTTAATGTGTATTTTCTATATATATTTCATACAAATTTTCGTTATTTTAAGTGTATTTGTTTATATATTTTTATTCAAATTTACATTATTTTATGTGTATTTTGTATATGTATTTCAATAGAAATTTACCTAATTTCATGTGTATTTTGTATATGTATTTTAAACAAATTTAAATTTTTTTTGTGTATTTTTGTATAGAGTTTTATACAAATTTACAATATTTTATGTGTATTTTGTATATCTATTTTCATACAAATACACATTCTTTTATTGATATTTTGTTTATTTATTTTGATGCGAATTTACATTATTTAATGTGTATTGTGTATATATATTTTTATACGTATTTACGTCATTTCATGTGTATTTTGTACATATATTTCTATAGAAATATGTTATTTTATGTGTATTCGTATATATATTTTGAAACAAATATACATTGTTTTATGTGCATTTTGCATATTTTTTCAATACAAATTTACCTTATTGTACGTGCATTTTGTATATTAATTTTAATACAAATTTAGCTATTCTATGTGTATTTTTGTATATGTATTTTTATAAAAATATGCTTTATTTTATGGGTATTTTGCATCTTTATTTTCATACAAAATTACATTATTTTATTGATATTCTGTGTATTTATTTTGATACGATTTTACATTATTCTATGTATATTTTGTATATCTATTTTATACCAATGTACGTTATTTTATGTGAATTTGTTTTCATTTCATACAAATTTACATTATTTTATGTGAATTTTGTACATGTATTTAAATACAAATTTAACTAATTATATGTGTATTTTGTATATCTATTTTCATACAAATTGAAATTAATTTTGTGTATTTTTGTATGTATTTTTATTCAAATTTTCGTAATTTTATGTGTATTTTGTATATTTATTTTCCTACAAATATACGTTCTTTTATCGGAATTTTATTTATTTATTTTGATACGAATTTTCATTTTTATTAGGTGTATTTGATATATATATTTTTATACTTATTTACATAATTTTATATATATTTTTAATATATATTTTCATAGAAATATACTCTATATGTATATGTATAGAAAATACACCTGAAATAATATAAATTCGTATCGAAATAAATGAACTTTTTTTTTAAAGACCGATAAAATAATGTAATTTTGAATGAAAATATATATAGAAAATACACATAAAATAACGTAAATACAAATAAATATATACACATAAAATGATTTGAATTTGAATAAAAATAGATATAAAAATAAACTTAAAATAAGGCAAATTTATAATGAAATATATATACAAAATACACATAAAAAAATGTAGATTTGTTTCCAAATATATATACGAATACACATAAAATAACGTAGATTTCTATAGAAATATATATACAAAATTCACATGAAATGTTGTAAATACGTATAAAAATATATATACAAAATACACATAAAATAACGTAAATTTGTATAAAACTATATATAAAAATACACAAAAAATAAGTTAAATTTGTATGAAAATAAATATACCAAATACACATAAAATTAAGTAAATTTGTAAAGAAATACATATACAAAATACACATAAAATAATGTAAATTTGAACGAAATTTATAAACAAATACACTTAAAATTAACATAAATTTGTATAAAATATATATAAAAAATACTCATTAAATAATGTAAATATGTATAAAAAATATATACCCAAAACACAAACAGAATAATGTAAAATCGTATTAAAATAAATACACAGAATGTAAATAAAATAATGAAAATTTGTATGAAAATAAAGATGCAAAATACCCATAAAATAACGCATTTTTTATAAATATACAAAATACACATTAAATAATGTAAATTCGCGTCAAAATAAATAAACAAAATGTCAATAAAAGAATGTGTATTTGTATGAAAATAAATATCCAAAATACACATAAGATAACATAAATTTGTATAAAACTATATACAAAATACACATAAAATTAGGTAAATTTGTATTAAATACATATACAAAATACACATAAAATACTGTAAATTTGAATGAAAATACATAAACAAATACACTTAAAATAACGTAAATTTGTATAAAAAAATATATACAAAACGCAAATAGAATAATGTAAAATCGTATCAAAATAAATACACAGAATATTAATAAAATAATGTAAATTTGTATGAAAATAAAGATGCAAAATTCCCATCAAATAGCGCATTTCTTATAAAAATATATATACCAAAATACACATATAATATTTAAATTTGTAATACACATAAAAAAAATTATATTTGTATTAAAATAAATATATAAAAAACACATACAATAAGGTAAATTTGTATTGAAATAGATATGCAAATTACATATAAAGCAATGTAAATTTGTTTCAAAATATGTATAAGAATACACATAAAATAACGTAGATTTCTATAAATATATATATACAAAATACACATAAAATGAAGTAATTACGTATAAAAAAATGTATACAAAATACACATAAAATAATGTAAATTTGTATCAAAATAAATAAACAAAATACCAATAAAAGAATGTGTATTTGTATAAATATAAATATACAAAATACACATAAAATAACGTAAATTTATATAAAACTGTATACAAAAATACACAAAAGTAATTAAATTTGTATGAAAATATATACAAAATACACACAAAATAAGCTAAATTTGAATTGAAATATATATACAAAATACATGAAATAAAGTAAATTTGTATCAAAATATTTATACAAATACACATATAATAATGTAAATTTGTATGAAAATATATAAACAAAATACACATTAAATAATGTAAATACGTATAAAAAAATGTGTACAAAATACACATATAATCATGTAATTCGTATCAAAATAAATAAACAAAATACCAATAAAATAATATAAATTTGTATGAGTAAACGTGTATGTTGCATATATTTTCAATACAAATTTACCTTATTATATACGCATTTTGTATATTAATTTTAATACAAATTTAATTATTCTATGTGTATTTTTCTATCTGTATTTTTATATACATATGCTTTATTTTTTGGGTATTTTGCATCTTTATTTTCATACAAATTTACATTACTTTATTGATATTCTGCTCATTCATTTTGATACGAATTGACATTATTCTATGTGTATTTTGTATATATTTTTAATACAATTACACATTCTTTTATTGACATTTTGTTTATTTATTTTGACGCGAATTTACATTATTTAAATTTACAATATTTTATGGCTATTTTGTATATACATTTCAAAAGAAATTTACCTAGTTTTATGTCTATTTTGTATATCTAATTTCATACAAACTCAAATTATTTCTATGTATTTTTGTATATACAAATTTTAGTTATGTTATGTGTATTTTGTAAATTTATTTTCATTCAAATATATATTATTTTATTGGTGTTTTGTTGATTTATATTGATACGAATTTACATTATTTTATATGTACTTTGTATATATATTTTTATACGCTTTTACATTATTTAATATTTATTTTGAATATATATTTTTATACAAATTCATGGTATTTTATGTGTATTTGTATATATATTTTCATATAAATTTACATTATTTTATGTGTATTTTGTACATATATTTTATTACAAATCTACCTTATTTTATGTTTATTTTGTATATGTATTTTGTATATTTAAATTTATCCAAATACACATTCTTTTATTGGTATTTTTCTTATTTATTTTAAATCGAATTTACATTATTTTATGTGTATTTTGTATACATTTTTTTATACGTATCTACTTATTTTTATGTGTATTTTGTATATATATTTTTTTAGAAATCTACGTTTTTTTATTTGTATTCGTATATATATTTTTAATCAAATTTACATTGTTTTATATGTATTTTTGCATATCTCTTTCAATACAAATTTACCTTATTGTATGTGCATTTTGTATATTTATTTCAATACAAATTTAAATATTTTATGTGTATTTTGGTATATATATTTTTATAAGAAATGCGCTATTTTATGGGAATTTTGCATCTTTATTTTCATACAAATCTACATTATTTTATTAATATTCGGTGTATTTATTTTGATACGATTTTACATTATTCTATTTGTTTTTTGAATATATAATTTTTTATACATATTTACATTATTTAATGTGTATGTTGCATATATATTTTATGCAAATTTATTATCTATTATCTATTTTCATACAAATGCACATTCTTTTCATGATATTTTGTTTATTTATTTTGACACGAATTTACATTATTTGATATGTATTTTGTATATATATTTTTATACGTATTTACATAATTTCATATGTATTTTGTATATATATTTCTATAGAAATCTACTTTATTTTATGTGTATTCGTATATATATTTTGAAACAAATTTACATTGTTTTATATGTATTTTTGATTATCTCTTTTAATACAAATTTACCTTACTGCATATGCATTTTGTATCTTTATTTCAATACAAATTTAAATATTTTATGTGAATTTTGGTAAATATATTTTTTTAAAAAATGCGATAATTTTTGGGAATTTTGCATCTTTATTTTCATACAAATTTACATTATTTTATTGATATTCTGTGTATTTATTTTGATACGATTTTACATTATTCTATTTGTTTTTTGTATATATTTTTTTATACACATTTACATTATTTAATGTGTATCTTGCATATATATTTTATACAAATTTACGTTATTTTAAGTATATTTGTTTATATATTTTCATTCAAATTTACATTATTTGATGTGTATTTTGTTTATGTATTTCAATACAAATTTACTTAATTTTATGTGTATTTTGTATATTTCTTTTCAAACAAATTTAAATTATTTTTGTGTATTTTTGAATATAGTTTTATACAAATTTAGGTTATTTTATGTACGCATTTACATTATTTAGTGTGTGTTTTGTATATATATTTTTATGCAAATTTACTTTATTTTATGTGCATTTTTGTACATATATTTTTATAGAAATTTGCGTTATTTGTATATGTTTTCTCATACAAATTTACATTATTTTATTGCTATTTTGTTTGTTTATTTTGATACGAATTACATGATTATATGTGTATTTTGTACATATTTTTTATACGTATTTATATTACTTAATGTGTATTTTGTTTATATATTTTTAAACAAATCTACGTTATTTTATGTATTTGTATAAATATTTTGATACAGATTTACATTATTTTATTTATTTTGTATGTACATTTCAATTCAAATTTAGCTTATTTTAGATGTATTTTGAATATATATTTTCATACAAATTTAATTACTTCTGTGTATTTTTGTATATAGTTTTATACAAATTTACGATATTTTTTGTGTATTTTGTATATTTATATTTATACAAATACACATTCTTTTACTGGTATTTTGTTTATTTATTTTGATACGATTTTTATGTGTATTTTGTATTCATTTTTTTATACGTATTTACTTCATTTTATGGGTATTTTGTATATATTTTTATAGAAATCTACGTTATTTTATGTGTATTCGTATATATATTTTGAAACAAATTTACATTGTTTTATATGTATTTTTGAATATCTCTTTCAATACAAATTTACCTTACCATATATTCCAAAATACACATAAAAAAATTAAATTTGTATTAAAATTAATATTTAAAAAACACATACAAATTTAGGTTATTTTATGTACGCATTTACATTATTGAATGTGTGTATTGTATCTATATTTTTATGCAAATTTACTTTATTTTATGTGCATTTTTGTACATATATTTTTTTAGAAATTTGCGTTATTTTATGTGTATTTGTATATGTTTTCTCATACAAATTTACATTATTTTATTGCTATTTTGTTTATTTATTTTGATACGAATGAAAATAATTATATACAAAATATACATAAAATAAACTAAATTTGTATTGAAATATATATACAAAGTACATAAAATAATGTAAATTTGTATCAAAATATTTTAACAGATGCGCATAAAATAACGTAAATTTGTTTTAAAATATACAAAATACACATTAAATAATGTAAATATTTATAAAAAAATATATACAAAACACAAATAGAATAATGTAAAATCGTATCAAAATAAATACACAGAATATTAATAAAACAATGTAAATTTGTATGAAAATAAAGATGCAAAATACCCATTAAATAACGCATTTTTTTATAAAAATATATATACCAAAATACACATGAAAAAATTAATTTGTATTAAAATAAATATACAAAATACACATACAATAAGGTAAATCTGTATTGAAATAGATATGCAAAATACATATAAAACAATGTAAATTTGTTTCAAAATACATATACGAATACACATAAAATAACGTAGATTTGTATAAAAATATATATACAAAATACACATAAAATGAAGTAAATACGTATAAGAAAATGTATACAAAATACACATAAAATAATGTAAATTCGTATCAAAATAAATAAACAAAATACCAATAGAAGAATGTGTATTTGTATAAATATAAATTTACAAAATACACATAAAATAACGTAAATTTGCATAAAACTATATACAAAAATACACAGAAGTAATTAAATTCGTATGAAAATAGATATACAAAATACAGATAAAATAAGCTAAATTTGAATTGAAATGTATATACAAAATACATAAAATAATGTAAATTTGTATCAAAATATTTATAAAAATACATATAATAACGTAAATTTGTTTAAAAATATATAAACAAAATACACATTAAGTAATGTAAATACGTATAAAAAATATATACAAAATACACATATAATCATGTAATTCGTATCAAACTAAATAAACAAAATATCAATAAAATAATGTAAATTTTTATGAGAAAACATATACAAATACATATAAAATAACGCTAATTTCCAGAAAAATATATGTCCAAAAATGAACGTAATATAAAGTAACTTTGGATAAAAATATATCATCAAAACACACATTAAATAATGTAAATGCGTACATAAAATAACGTAAATTTGTATAAAACTATATACAAAAATACACAAAAATAATTTAAATTTGTATGAAAAGAAATATACAAAATACACATATAATTAGGTTAATTTGTATTGAAATAATTATACAAAATACACATAAAATAATGTAAATTTGAAAGAAAATATATAAACAAATACACATATAATAACATAAATTTGTATGAAATATATATACAAAATACACATTAAATAATGTAAATATGTATAAAAAAATATATACAAAACACAAATAGAATAATGTAAAATCGTATCAAAATATATACACAGAATATTAATAAAATAATGTAAATTTGTATGAAAATTAAGATGCAAAATACCTATAAAATAACGCATTTTTTATAAAATTATTGATACCAAAATACACATAAAATATTTGAACTTGTATTAAAATAAATATACAAAATGCACATACAATAAGGTAAATTTGTATTGAAATAGATATGCAAAATACATATAAAATAAAGTAAATTTGTTTCAAAATATATATACGAATACACATAAAATAACGTAGATTTCTATAAAAATACATATACAAAATACACATAAAATTAAGTAAATACGTATAAAAAAATGTATACAAAATACACATAAAATAATGTAAATTCGTATAAATGTAAATAAACAATATACCAATAAAAGAAAGTGTATTTGTATAAATATAAATATACAAAATGCACATAAAATAACGTAAATTTATATAAAACTATATACATAAAATAACGCAAATTTCTATAAAAATGTATGTACAAAAATGAACATTAAATAAATTTGATTAAAAATATATATACAAAACACACATTAGATAATGTAAATGAGTATAAAAATATGTATACAAAATACCTATGAAATAATCTAAATTCGTATCGAATTAAATTAAGAAATACCAATAAAATAATGTAATTTTAGATGAAAATATATATACAAAATACACATAAAATAACCTAAATACAAATACAAATATACACATAAAATAATTTAAAATTGAATGAAATAAATATACAAAAAAAAAACATAAAATAAGGTAACCTAAAGATAACCTAAGATAACCTAAATACAAATACAAAAATACACATTAAATAATTTAAAATTGAATGAAATAAATATACAAAATAAACATAAAATGAGGTAAATTTGTAATAAAATATATGTAAGAATACACATAAAATAATATAAATATGTATGAAAATATATATGCAAATACACATAAAATATCATGAATTTGTATAAAATTTGTTTCAAAATATATACGAATACACACAATAAAATAACGTAAATTTTTATGAAAATGTATTTATAAAATACACATAAAATATTTTAAATACGTAGAAAAATATATATACAAAATACACATAAAATAATATAAATTCGTAAAAAATTAAATACACAAAATACCAATAAAAGAATTTATATTTGTAGGAAAATATATATACAAAAAACAAATAAAATAACTAAAATTTGTATAAAAATATATACAAAAATATACAAAAATAATTTAAATTTGTTTGAAAATAGATATGCAAAATACACATAAAGTTAGGCAAATTTGTATTGAAAAACATATACAAAACTCACATAAAATAATGTAAATTTGTATGAAAATATATAAACAAATACATATAAAATAGAGTAAATTTGTATAAAATATATATACAAAATATACATTAAATATTTTAAATATGTATAAAAATATATTATATTATATATATTTTTATTGATATTTGCGTTATTTATGTGTATTTTGTATATGTTTTCTCATAGAAATTTACATTATTTTATTGGTATTTTTTCTATTTATTTTGATACGAATTACATGATTATTTGTGTATTTTGTACATTTTTTATACGTATTTACATTATTTAATGTGTATTTTGTTTATATATTTTTATACAAATTTACGTTATTATATGTGTATTTGTATAAGTATTTTGATACAAATTTACATTTAGCTTATTTTATGTGTATTTTGTATATCTATTTATTTTAATACAAAATCAAATATTTTATGTTTTTTCGTATATATATTTTTATAAAAAATGCGTTATTTTATGGGTATTTTGCAACCTAATTTTCATACAAATTTACATTATTTTATTAATATTTTCTGTATTTATTTTGATACGATTTTACATTATTTTATTTGTGTTTTGTATATATTTTCTTATACATATTTACATTATTTAATGTGTTTTTTGTATATATATCTGATACATATTTACGTTATTTTAAGTTATTTTATGTGTATTTGTTTATATATTTTGACACAAATTTACAATATTTTATGGGTATTTTGTGTATATATTTCAAAAGAAATTTACCTAGTTTTATGTGTATTTTGAATATCTATTTTCATACAAACTCAAATTATTTTTTTGTATTTTTGTATATATTTCAATACAAATTTTAGTTATGTTATGTGTATTTTGTAAATCTATTTTCATTCAAATATATATTACTTTATTGGTATTTTGTTGATTTATATTGATACGAATTTACATTATTTTATATGTACTTTGTATATATATTTTTATACGCATTTACATTATTTAATATTTATTTTGAATATATAATTTTATACATATTCATGGTATTTTATGTGTATTTGTATATATATTTTCATATAAATTTACATTATTTAATGTGTATTTTGTACATATATTTCATTACAAATTTACCTTATTTTATGTTTATTTTGTATGTGTATTTTGTACATTTATATTTATACAAATACACATTCTTTTATTGGTATTTTGTTTATTTATTTTGTTTCGAATTTACATTATTTTATGTGTATTTTGTTTACATTTTTTTATACATATTTACTTAATTTTATGTGTATTTTGTATATAAATTTTTATAGAAATCTCCGTTATTTGATGTGTATTCGTATATATATTTTGAAACAAATTTACATTGTTTTATATGTATTTTTGCATATCTCTTTCAATAGAAGTTTACCTTATTGTATGTGCATTTTGTATATTTATTTCAATACAAATTTAAATATTTTATGTGTATTTTGGTATATATATTTTTATAAGAAATGCGCCATTTGATGGGAATTTTGCATCTTAATTTTCATACAAATTTACATTATTTTATTAATATTCGGTGTATTTATTTTGATACAATTTTACATTATTCTATTTGTTTTTTGTATATATATTTTTGTGTATTTTTGTATATAGTTTTATACTAATTTAGGTTATTTTATGTACGCATTTAAATTATTTAATGTGTGTTTTGTATATATATTTTTATGCAAATTTACTTTATTTTATGGGCATTTTTGTACATATATTTTTTTTGAAATTTGCGTTATTTTATGTGTATTTGTATATGTTTTCTCATACAAATTTACATTATTTTATTGCTATTTTGTTTATTTATTTTGATACGAATGAAAATAGATATACAAAATATACATAAAATAAACTAATATGTATTTTTATAAATATTTTGATACAAATTTACATTGTTTTATGTATTTTGTATATACATTTCAATTCAAATTTAGCTTATTTTATCTGTATTTTGTATATCTATTTTCATACGAATTTAATTACTTCTGTGTATTTTTGTGTATAGTTTTATACAAATTTACGTTATTTTATGTGTATTTTGTATATTTATATTTATACAAATACACATTCTTTTATTGGTATTTTCTTTATTTTGATACGAATTTACATTATTTTATGTATATTTTGTATACATTTTGTTATACGTATTTACTTCATTTTATGTGTATTTTGTATATATATATTTTTTTACAAATCTACGTTGTTTTATGTGTATTCGTATATATATTTTGAAACAAATTTACATTGTTTTATATGTATTTTGCATATCTATTTCAATACAGATTTACCTTATTGTATGTGTATTTTGTATATTTATTTTAATACAAATTAATTTTTTCATGTGTATTTTGGTATATATATTTTTATAAAAAATGCGTTATTTAATGGGTATTTTGCATCTTTATTTTCATACAAAACAAAAAACTCATAAAATTAGGTAAATTTGTATTGAAATACATACACAAAATACACATAAAATAATGTAAATTTGAATGAAAATACATAAACAAATACACTTAAAATAACGTAAATTTGTATAAAAAAATATGTACAAAACACGAATAGAATAATGTAAAATCGTATCAAAATAAATACACAGAATATTAATAAAATAATGTAAATTTGTATGAAAATAAAGAAGCAAAATACCCATAAAATAACGCATTTTTTTTATTTATAAAAATATATATACCAAAATACACATCAAAAAATAGAATTTGTATTAAAAGAAATATACAAAAAACACATACAATAAGGTAAATTTGCATTGAAATAGATATGCAAAATACATATAAAACAATGTAAATTTGTTTCAAAATATATATACGAATACACATAAAAAAACGTAAATTTCTATAAAAATATATATACAAAATACACATAAAATGAAGTAAATACGTATAAAAAAATGTATACAAAATACACATAAAATAATGTAAATTCGTATCAAAATAAATAAACAAAATACCAATAAAAGAATGTGTATTTGTATAAATATAAATATACAAAATACACATAAAATAACCTAAATTTATATAAAACTATATACAAAAATACACAGAAGTAATTAAATTTGTATGAAAATATATACAAAATACACACAAAATAAGCTAAATTTGAATTGAAATATATATACAAAATACATGAAATAAAGTAAATTTGTATCAAAATATTTATACAAATACACATATAATAACGTAAATTTGTATGAAAATATATAAACAAAATACACATTAAATAATGTAAATACGTATAAAAAATATGTACAAAATACACATATAATCATGTAATTCGTATCAAAATAAATAAACAAAATACCAATAAAATAATATAAATTTGTATGAGTAAACGTGTATGTTGCATATTTTTTCAATACAAATTTACCTTATTATATACGCATTTTGTATATTAATTTTAATACAAATTTAATTATTCGATGTGTATTTTTGTATCTGTACTTCTATAAACATATGCTTTATTTTTGGGGTATTTTGCATCTTTATTTTCATACAAATTTACATTATTTTATTGATATTCTGCTCATTCATTTTGATACGAGTTGACATTATTCTATGTGTATTTTGTATATATTTTTCATACAAATTTACGTTATTTTATGTGTATTTGTTTATATATTTTGACACAAATTAACAATATTTTATGCGTTTTTTGTATATACATTTCAAAAGAAACTCACCTAGTTTTATGTGTATTTTGTATATCTATTTTCATACAAACTCAAATTATTTCTATGTATTTTTGTATATATTTTAATACAAATTTTAGTTATGTTATGTGTATTTTGTAAATTTATTTTCATTCAAATATATATTGATTTAATTTAAATTTGTATGAAAAGAAATATACAAAATACACATAAAATTAGGTTAATTTGTATTGAAATACATATACAAAATACACATAAAATATTGTAAATTTGAAAGAAAATATATAAACAAATACACATATATATATATATATATATATATATATATATATATATATATATATATATATATATATATATATATATATATATATATATATATATATATATATATATATATATATATATATATATATATATATATATATATATATATATATATATATATATATATATATATATATATATATATACAAAATACACATTAAATAATGTTAATATGTATAAAAAAATATATACAAAACACAAATAGAATAATGTAAAATCGTATCAAAATATATACACAGAATATTAATAAAATAATGTAAATTTGTATGAAAATTAATATGCAAAATACTTATAAAATAACGCATTTTTTATAAAATTATTGATACCAAAATATACATAAAATATTTGAATTTGTATTGAAATAAATATACAAAATGCACATACAATAAGGTAAATTTTTATTGAAATAGATATGCAAAATACATATCAAATAATGTAAATTTGTTTCAAAATATATACGAATACACATAAAATAACGTAGATTTCTATAAAAATACATATACAAAATACACATAAAATTAAGTTAATACGTATAAAAAAATGTATACAAAATACACATAAAATAATGTAAATTCGTATAAATGTAAATAAACAATATACCAATAAAAGAATGTGTATTTGTATAAATATAAATATACAAAATGCACATAAAATAACGTAAATTTATATAAAACTATATACATAAAATAACATAAATTTCTATAAAAATATATGTACAAAAATGAGCATAAAATAAGTTTGCATAAAAATATATATACAAACCACACATTAGATAATGTAAATGAGTATAAAAATATGTATACAAAATACCTATGAAATAATCTAAATTCGTATCGAATTAAATTAAGAAAATACCAATAAAATATTGTAATTTTGGATGAAAATATATATACAAAAAACACATAAAATAATCTAAATACAAATACAAATATACACATAAAATAATTTAAAATTGAATGAAATAAATATACAAAATAAACATAAAATAAGGTAAATTTGTAATGGAATATATGAAAAAATACACATGAAATAATATAAATTTGTATGAAAATATATATACAAATACACATTAAATAACATGAATTTGTATAAAATTTGTATCAAAATATATACTTATACACAATAAAATAACGTAATTTTTTTATGAAAATGTATATACAAAATACACATAAAATAATGTAAATTTTATGAAAATATATAAACAAATACACATAAAATAATGTAAATTTAAAAAAAATATATATACAAAATGAACATTAAATAATGTAAATATGTATAAAAAAATATATACAAAATTCACATAGAATAATGTTAAATCGAATCAAAATATATAAAGAGAATATCAATAAAATAATGTAAATTTGTATGAAAAATATATATATACAAAATACATATAAAATAATTAAATTTGTATTAAAATAACTATACAAAATGCACGTACAATAAAGTAAATTTGTATTGAAATAGATATGCAAAATACACATTAATAATGTAAATTTGTATCAAAATATATATACGAATACTCATAAAATAGAGTAAATTTCTATGAAAATATACATACAAAATAGATATACAAAATACACATATAACTAGTTAAATTTGTATTTAAATACATGTACAAAAAACACATAAAATAATGTAGATTTGTATGAAATGAAAACAAATACATTTTATATAAAATATATATCCAAAATACACATAGAATAATGTAAAATCATATCAAAATAAATACACAGAATATCAATAAAATAATGTAAATTTGTATGAAAATAAAGATGCAAAATACCCATAAAATAAAGCATATTTTTATAAAAATACATATACAAAAATACACATAGAGTAATCAAATTTGTATTAAAATTAATATACAAAATGCACATACAATAAGGTAAATTTGTATTGAAAAAATATGCAAAATACACATAAAACAATGTAGATTTGTTTCAAAATATATATACGAATACAAAGAAAATAACGTAGATTTCTATAGAAATATATATACAAAATACACTTGAAATAATGTAAATACGTATAAAAATATATATACAAAATACACATTAAATAATGTTAATTCGTGTCAAAATAAATATACAAAATATCATGAAAAGAATGTTTATTTGTATGAAAATAGATATACAAAATACACATGAAATAACCTAAATTTGTATAAAACTATATACAAAAATACACAAAAATAATTTAAAATTGTATGAAAATAAATATACAAAAAACATAAAATTAGGTAAATTTGTATTGAAATACATATACAAAATACACATAAAATAATGTAAATTTGAATGAAAATATATAAACATCTAGACTTAAAATAATGTAAATTTGTATCAAATATATATACAAAAAAAACACATTAAATAATGTAAATATGTATAAAAAAATATATACAAAACACAAATAAAATAATGTAAAATCGTATCAAAATAAATACAGAAAATATTAATAAAATAATGTAAATTTGTATGAAAATTAAGATGCAAAATACCCATAAAATAACGCATTTTTTATAAAAATATATATACGAAAAAACATAAAATACTTGATTTTGTATTAAAATAAATAGATATACAAAATACACATAAAATAAGCTAAATTTGAATTGAAATATATATACAAAATACATAAAATAATGTAAATTTGTATCAAAATACTTATACAAATACACATATAATAACGTAAATTTGTATAAAAATATATAAACAAAATACACATTAAATAATGTAAATACGTATAAAAAAAATGAACAAAATACAGAAATAATCATGTAATTCGTATAAAAATAAATAGACAAAATACCAATAAAATAATGTAAATTTCTATGAGAAAACATATACAAAATACACATAATTAACGCAAATATCAATAAAAATATATATAATATAATGTATTTTATACATATTTAAAATATTTAATGTATATTTTGTATATATATTTTATCCAAATTTACGCTATTTTATATGTATTTGTTTATATATTTTCATACAAATTTACATTATTTTATGTGAGTTTTGTATATGTATTTCAATACAAATTTGCCTAACTTTATGTGTATTTTGCATATCTATTTTCAAACAAACAAATTATTTTTGTGTATTTTTGTATATATTTTTATTCAAATTTTAGTTATTTTATTTGTTTTTTGTATATATATTTTCCTCCAAATATACATTCTTTTATTGGAATTCCGTGTATTTAATTTTTTACGAATTTACATTATTTTATGTGTATTTTGTATATATATTTTTTTACGTATTTAAATTATTTTATGTGTATTTTATATATACATTTTCATAAAAATTTACGTTATTTTATTGTGTGTATTCGTATATATTTTGAAACAAATTTTATACAAATTTATGTTATTTTATGTGTATTTGTATATATAGTTTCATACAAATTTATATTATTTCATGTGTATTCTTACATATATTTTATTACAAATTTACCTTATTTTATGTTTATTTTGTATATTTATTTCATTCAATTTTAAACTATTTAATGTGTATATTTGTATTTGTATTTAGGTTATTTTATGTGTGTTTTCTATATATATTTTCATCCAAAATTGCATTATTTTATTGTTATTTTCTTAATTTAACTCGATACGAATTTAGATTATTTCATAGGTATTTTGTATACATATTTTTATACTCATTTACATTATCTAATGTGTGTTTTGTATATATTTTTTTATGCAAACTAATTTTATGTGCATTTTTGTACATATATTTTTATAGAAACTTAAAACGTTATTTTATGTGTATTTTGTATATGTTTTCTCATACAAATTTACATTATTTAATTATTTTTTTGTTTATTTATTTTGATACGAATGACTTGATTATTTCTGTATTTTGTAAATATTTTTTTATACGTATTTACATTACTTAATGTGTATTTAGTTTATATATTTTTTTACAAATTTACGTTATTATATGTGTATTTGTTAAAAATATTTTGAAACGAATTTACTTTACTTTATGTATTTTTGTATATATATTTCAATTCAAATTTAGCTTATTTTGTGTGTATTTTGTATATCTATTTTCATACAAATTTAATTACTTCTGTGTATTTTTGTATATAGTTTTATACAAATTTACGTTATTTTATGTGCATTTTGTATATTTATATTTATACAAATACACATTCTTTTATTGGTATTTTGTTTATTTATATTTATACGAATTTACATTATTTTATGTGTATTTTGTATACTTTTTCTATTCGTATTTACTTAATTTTATGTGTATTTTGTATATATATTTTTATAGAAATCTACGTTATTTTATGTGTATTCGTATATATATTTTGAAACAAATTTACATTGTTTTATATGTATTTTGCATATCTATTTCAATACAAATTTACCTTATTGTATGTGCATTTTGTATATTTATTTTAATACAAATTCAAATATTTTGTGTATTTTGGTATATACAGTTTTTAAAAAATGCGTTATTTTATAGGTATTTTGCATCTTAGTTTTCATACAAATTTATATTATTTTATTAATATTCTGTGTATATATTTCGATACGATTTTATATTATACTATTTGTGTTTTGTATATATTTTTTTATACATATTTTCATTATTTAATGTGTATTTTTTATATATATTTTATACAAATTTACGTTATTTTAAGTGTATTTGTTTATATAATTTCATTCAAATTTACATTATTTTAAGTGTATTTTGTATATGTATTTCAATACAAATTTACCTAATTTTATGTGTATTTTGTATATTTATTTTCATACAAATTTAAATTATTTTTGTGTTTTTTTGTATATAGTTTTATACAAATTTAGGTTATTTTATGTACGCATTTACATTATTTAATGTGTGTTTTGTATATATATTTTTATCCAAAGTTACTTTATTTTACGTTCATTTTTGGACATATATTTTTATAGAAATTAGCGTTATTTTATATGTATTTGTATATGTTTTCTCATACAAATTTACATTATTTTATTGCTATTTTGTTTATTTATTTTGATACGAATTACATGATTATATGTATATTTTGTACATGTTTTTTATACGTGTTTACATTATTTAATGTATATTTTGTTTATATAGTTTTAAACATATTAACGTTTTTAAATGTGTATTTGTGTAAATATTTTGATACAAATTTACATTATTTTATGTATTTTGTATATATATTTCAATTCAAATTTAGCTTATTTTTTTTATATTTTGTATATATATTTTCATACAAATTTAATTACTTTGTATTTTTGTATATAGTTT